>NW_021604680.1:807069-850186 GCF_004785775.1 Grammomys surdaster
GAGAGAGAGAGAGAGAGAGAGAGAGAGAGAGAGAGAGAGAGAGAGAGGAGATGGGCGTTTGGGCAGCAACAATGGTTGCAATATTCTATGTGCTTTTGTTTTGCTCATATTTTAACCTTTGTGGATGTGATATGTATGTGTGTATTTATATATGTGAATGGGACTTAAATATGTCATGGTGTATATGTGGTGATATCCAAGTCAGAGTACAGACTTGGATGTCAGTCCTCCATTTTCAGTATGTTAGAGACAGAGTCTCCTACTTTTCATTACTGTCTAAGCCAGTTTCACTAGATTGGCTCTTTCACATATTACTGTAAGAAGCACCAGAGTCTCACATGACCAACCACACCTTTTTCTGTGTAGGTACTGGTGATCTAAGCTCTGGACCTCACACTTCTGCAGTAAGCTTTTGACCCACCAAACCATCTTCTTAATCCCTTTATTTGCTTAAAGATAAAAGTGTTACTCTCTTAAAAACTTGAGAAAATCCTACCAAACTCATCTTTCTTTCTATTATTGTTAATTCTTAGGATTTAATGCTTCTGTATCTTGCTCTTAGCCATAAGGAGAAACACCTTACTCTTGTGCTCACCCTCACAAGCTCTGATTCTGACTTGTGAGAGTAATACAAATGAGCTTGACTTGGCTTTAGTGGAGTCTTCAGTGTAAATATCTTACATGACATTTGCTGAGCACAATTGTTTTCTGTGTTAAAGGCAGAACAGTTTATCATATTATAGCAATTTGCTCGGTTAAATGTAATTCCAAATCAAGTTCAAAGATTCTGACTTTATTCTATATGAATTTTCATTTGAAATATTAGGGATATATCTCTATGGACATATCTTCTCTATGTATTTATCAAATTGTCTTCTATAACCAAAAATATATTGAAATCCTTAATCCAATGTTCTTTCCTTTATTGCCTATAAGAATCACATAATAAATTTTAAAAATAGTTATACTTGGATTCTACCTTTAGAAGCTTTGGAATAATTTCTGGACACCCATATTCTTAAAAGCTCTAAATGGTCATCTGTATTGAGATGTAGAGAATCAAAGAAAAGACAAACTACTGAAACTGCTACAGCTTAAAGGGTTTGTAGAAATAAAATACTTTTATATGGCCATGCAAAAATTATTCTCATACAAAAAGTCCTTTCCTATGTAGATAAATGTTCATACTAACTCTCATCAGTGGGAAGCAAGGATGTCTTAAAATGTAGTGATAAGATCTATAATCTAAAACACTCTTTTCTACACTGGACACCAAGTCATTTAGCCATAGAATATTCCTTTAGACGTACACAGAATGTGACAAACCAATGAGTTTTTGCAAAGCAGAGATGAGTCGTAAGTTACAGGAGAATGGCTGACTTAATGGTAAGTCCACACCATGCTAGGAAAAGTTAATGGACTTCCCAGAAGCATGTACAGGTAGCCCATAGGAAGCTACATGTAAGTGTCTCATTTTCTCAGAAAGCATTTAATTCTTATATAATTTTGGAGAGGGACTCTATGAGTCTTGTAAGTTTTAGGAGGTGAGATATAGTCCAAAGTTCTTTGATATCTAAAGCTTGTCATGTTTACTTTATAAATGCTAAGAATATATGTCTAAAAGGGAATGCTTCCATGCTGAAGAAATAGCTACATAATGTGGATTTTGAAGACTGTCCTAACAGGAAGTCCATACAGTAAATGTCATATCAAATAAGAGGAGAGTGATATCTAATAGGAAATGATGAGTGGATTATGGGTGTTTTGAGTCACCATTCATTATCTAACATCTGTAATTATAACTGGATACATCACTAAGCTTCATTAAATCGAGGGAATATGAAGTAGAAATATAGATATATAATATAGGTATTGTCCCAGTTTAGCTGTCAACTTGATACAACCTAGGGTCATCTGGAAGGAAGTCTACAATAAGAAACAGCTTAAATAAGATGAGATGAGCCTGTCATCATGACTATGTGAAATTGTCTTGATTATAAATTGGTAAACAAGGTATTTGTCCACTGTGGGCAGCACCAACCCTAGGAAAGTGATCCTTGGCTATTTAAGAAAAGTAGCTAAGCACAAGACTGGGAAAGAGTGAGCCATGTCAAAGCTAGCAGATAGTATTACTCCATGATTTCTGCTTCAAACTATTGATTGAGTTTATGTCTTGCTTTCATTTAATAATGGAACTATGAATAATTTTCTATAATTGTAAGCCAAATTGACCCTTTCCTCTCTCAAGTTGCTTTTGACCAGAGTGTTTTATCACAACAACAGAAAGAAAACTAGAATGAAACATAGACACAATTTCAAATTTATACTTTTCACATATAATCTGCATCCCTAAGATTCGTTATGTCTGCAGGAATATGAAAATTTTGTTATATGTGGTGACAAAAACCATAATTCCCAAAACACTGGAAGCAAAAGTTGGAGTCTCACAAGCTCCAGACCATACAAGGAATAACCTAAAGACAAGAACTGAGGAAATAGCTCAGTAGTAGAACCCTTGTCTAGCATATATAGTGCACAATATTGAACCCCAGCATCATACTCATATCCATATAAAAAAAGTTTGAAAAACTTTAAATGGCTTAAAAATCAGTATAAGAACTATATTTTATATTCATAAGCCCTACAGGAGAAATAAGTTTTTTGCATATGTATAGTTTATCTAATTTCCTATGTATCAATGATTGCACAGAGATGTGCATATATGTAAATTATATATCAGTAGACATAATTTATTTCTATTTATGAACCATTAAATAGGAAACATTATTTTGATTCACTAAAGATAAAAAAGTCTGAAACTCTACTTGCTAGTACGAATTTTTAACTGTGGGAGGACATACACTTAAATTGAGTTAGTAACTTATTATATATTTCTATTTTATTATAAAAATGATAATTAATGTAAGCAAATAAATACCTCTGCATATACTTCAAGGGGCAGAAGAAGATAACATTTCTGGATCCCTAGAGAAACTATAGGTATATTAATGGAATGAGCACATGGGAAATATGTTTTCATCAAAACACATCTGTTTTGTGCAAACACAATCAGTAACATCTTTGTAAACAAACACAAATAGTGATTTTTATACTCAGTATCAGAACTATCTTAGCTCTCCGTGAATGAAGGTAAACTGTCAACTTATTAAAGCCTATTTCTCCCCAAGTCTAGTTCAATTAAAAGTTGAACTCAGTAAGATCACAATAATGAGAATAATGAGGGGTGGACTTAAACTAGAGTAATATACATTGTACACTGTAAAATTCTCACATCATTAAAGAAATTGATCCTATGTCTCCCAACACACACACACGCACATGCACACGCACATGCACACACACACGCATATGCATACACATACATATATGTATGCTGCTGAGCTTCTTTTCTCTCATTATACAGTTTAGGATCCAAACCAGGACATTGTGCCACCCAGACAAAGTAGGGTTACCCTTTTAAACAAACATCAGCTAATCTGTCACAGACATTCTCAGATGTTAACTTTAGATAATTCCTATTAGATTTATCTAGAAATAGTATTGTATTTAGGGTATGATACCATTTATTTTATTTGATATGGTATCATACCCTCGAACTCCTAGAACCATGATTAAAGCAATCCTAGAACTGTGATTAAAGCATGTCTTCTTTATTTATGGAATTTTTAATTTTAAGTATTTGTTATAATACCAATAAGCAGACTAAAAAAACAAGCCTTTGAAGTTGAAATAGAGCAAAATAAAACATGTTTTAGGACAGACTAGAACACAGATATTTAATTGATGTTACTATTCCTTATATGGCTCTATATAATTCTAAAATAAGAGTAGAAGCAATTCTCAATAAAATAGTTTTTATCTTCCATACCTTGCCATTGGCGATTTGGCATAAGACCCACTCTGGACAATTATATGAAAAATTACTTGGTTAAAAGGAGTATATATTTCTATTCTACATATAGTTTTCTATGTGATTTAATTCATCTTATGGTACTTTGCAAACTTAATTCTTTGGAACTTCTACACAAATAGTTGGTACTGAATATTGTTTAGATAAGAATGACTAAAACACTTATATATGTTCTGCAAAGATACAATTTTCTTTCATATTTTAATCCAAGTTTAATTGAATCCATAGATGTGTAAATTGCCAGTTGTGAGAGATTTGGGTGTGTGACATTTCTATTATTGGTCATGTGACTTAATTTATTGAAACTCCTCTAAGCACCACAATAAAAAGTCTGGTTCCCAGAGTGACTAAATAAATTACTCAATACATTTCCCTATAATTCTGCTTCATCTGATATGTATCTATTGGAGTATGTGGCCTATGTTCAAGCCTTTCTGGAACAGAATGTATAATTTCTATGTAGCTCTTCTTTATTAAAAAAATAATTCAGACAAAGAATTTCCTAAGTATTCAGTGTCTTTGCACTGAGAAAGAAAATAGAACAATTTATTATGGAACCTTAGCTCTAGACCTATATTGCTATCTTGCTTAGTGAACTCTTGACAGCATTTACACTGTCAGTCTTTGCTTTGTCACTGTGAATGTGTTGTATCTGAGCTCATGCAACTGCCAAAAATACACATCTGGCTATAGCAATTCCTAGTAACCCTGAAAGCACAACATATCATCAAGGTATTTGTCAAACTACTGCTTAGTGAATCCATCCTCTTTACAACTGGAAGGTAATTACCCTGGGGAAATGCTGTCATCTCCACTTCCTCCTCCTCCTCCTCCTCCTCCTCCTCCTCCTCCTCCTCCTCCTCTTCCTCTTCCTCCTCCTCCTCCTCTTCCTCCTCCTCCTCCCCATCCTCCTCCTCCTCCTCTTCCTCCTCTTCCTCTTCCTCCTCCTCCTCTTCTTTTTCGTTTTCCTCTTCCTTCATTTTATTGTATAAGTCCTAACTTATTGTCAGGAAACCTGGTTTTTTTCCCTGTTGTATGTGCTTTTTTCAACAGTGCTGTTAGAAAACTGTCTTTTCCCATTCTTTTCACTTGGATCCACAACTGTTTTCCTGACACAAGCCAAATCCATTATTTGTGGGAAACACTTAAGATCTTATGCCTTTTCTGGTGACCCTCTCCACATCTACAACAGAAGGATCTTAAAGACTTGACATCTTTTTCTAAACTTTGAAGATAAAAGGAAAACTTTCCTATAAATGTTGCTGATTAGAACTATAGTATTGTGGCTTCCTTTTATCTTAAAAAAAGTTAATGTAATACTTTTTTATGATACTATTAGGGCATGTGTCTGATTCTATACATTGTTTCTGGTTATTGATGATAATCAGATAATAACTGAATTATAATTTTTACAAATGTATACATATTGAAATTAATGAATTTATTAGTTATGTTTTCTAACAAATTACTGTATATATATACATATATATGTATATATATATATTTTTTAAATAGCTTCTACTCTGTGATCCAGATATTCTAACAATGATTGTACACAAATTGAAAGTCTAAAAATCCAGTAGTTGTACAGTTCATGAAGATACATATCTCAGGTGGTCTTCATTATACAGAAAAATCCAGAAAAAGTAATGTCTAAAATCAATGAAGAAGGAGACAGAGAGAGAGAGAGAGAGAGAGAGAGAGAGAGAGAGAGAGAGAAAGCAGCTAAAGAAACTATGCTTCCTTCTTCCATGTCCTTTATATAGGCTGCCAGCATGTATGGCCCAGATTAAAGGTGTATCTTACCATATCAAAGGACCATAACATGTGATAATATCTTATTATATATTATCTAAATGTACCTTGTCTACATGGTCATCTGTTTCACATACATTGATAAAGTCCTAAAAGTTTTAATAATGGAGTAATATTTCAATGTGAATATTAATTATATTTTTTCCAGATTATATAAACTGGTAACTAGTTAAAAATAAGATAAAACACCACTTTTTAAAAACATAGCAAAAATAAATAAAAATTAAGAATGGAGAATCCAATTTTTTCTTTAAAACAAACCCTGGAAACTAGTAATACCTGCAATAGGCTAGAAATACAGATAATGAACATATTTCAAGAAAATGAGGAAGTGTTTATTGCTAAAAATAGACGTATGCATGAATCTTTACTGTGAGTGGTATATATGGGAATGTGTGTCTGTGTATATACATACTAAGGGCATGTATGTTTGCATATAGAAGTCAGAGGTTCTTGTCACTGTCTTTCTTGATCATTCCTGATTTTGACTTTTGAGAGTGTATCTCTTACTGAACCTGTAGCTCAGTGAATCATCTAGACTGTCTGATTAATTAGCCCATTATATCTGCCTGTCTGCCTCCTCAGTACAGAGATTATAGGTATGCAGGATCATAAGTGGGTTTTATACTTGGATGTGAGTGCAACTGTTGGTGGTATGTACAAACAAGTTCCAGTACAGGCTTTTCTCTCCAGATGTTTAAACCCTGTAGATTGCTCTCCTACAGCAATTGATTTTACTGATACTAACACTACTTCTATGCTGAACTATACATCCCTTGAATTATTGTTCATCTGCATATAGTAGTACTGCCTCTTTGTTTCAATGTACATAATAAGTCTCCTCTCTGTTCAACTACACATAAGAAACATGGTGAGCTTCCAGGGAGCCTGGGTTTCTCCCTCAGATCCCAGATTTTCTGTGTCCATGTGTCTGTGCATTCTTCATTTTCTCCTTGTTCATTCAGATCAGTCTCTGGGGCTGTGTGCCTTCACATTGTTCTGTTTCAGATGGTTAGTATCCCTTAATAACTAGATACTTTTGAATGTTTAATGTGCCATGAGCTTATCCCTTTTCAAAGGGCCAGGTCTCATCTTTTCTATGAGCTCTCAGTGTTGGCATGTGAATAGTTTCTTTCTATTTTCTAAAACCATTCTGTTTCTGAGTATTTTCTCAATCATTGTGAAACATGTCATAGGAACATTTTATAACTTTCTAATTTTTCCCATTGAGTCTTGTTTTATTATTACCATCTCATCATACTTTCTTGTCTAATGACAAAATATTTTCTGAACAATTTCTGAATATAATAGTTTTTCAGTCACTTCTTTCAATTTTCTGTTGAACTCTTTGTATGTACATTGCTGAAAGCCTCTTTTGTTCTATGAGTATTATTTTTCTTTCAGTTTTCTACTTCCTTCAAATGTAAATATTTTTTGCTTTTCTAAAGACATTTATTAATAGTTATTCATTTAAAATTTCTTCTTTTTGACCTAATTGTTCTTATTTGTTATTTTGTGAGTTAAATATGGGCTCATGATATAGGCATCTCACATGATGTCCTCAGGGTGTCTTGTCATAATTAAATCTAACTGAAGCCTCCTTGTAAATTGAATATTTATGTATGTATGAATATACAATTATACATGTTTTTATTTATTTTAATTTACTTAAAATTATGTATAATTTATGCAAATGGTTCTATGTAATGGCAAGGGAGAAATAAATAGGTTGCCCTACCCAGCTGTGATATATATGAACCATAATGACCAGCATGGCATTGATATACTAAAGACATGATAGCAACAGTGCCACTTATATCTTGTCCAAAATCAGCAGCTGTCTAATTCAACTTAAGGTCTATTCAAGAGGAGGAAGACTCATGTTTGTTTTGTCTATGTAAAGGCAACCTTCTTCTTTGAGGGTTGTACACAGTCAAGAGCTGTTTGCAGCCTTTTCTATTGTACTAGAGTAAATCAAGTCCAATAAGGATCTTTGCGATTTTTGGAGGTCTCTTCAGATAGGGAAATGAGGGACTTCTTCAGATTAGTGATGTCAATCTCTAGTTGTTTGATGTTCTTGTCCATGGCCCTTCAAAGGTTTGAGTAGTATAAGTTCGGAGGCCAGCATCTGGATTAGAACTTTTAACAGCAGACATCACAGGTGATTAAGTTTTACCTGGAAAGGAAAAAGAAGGGAGTTCTCAGGGAGATTTCTCTTCCCTGGATGTAAATTGTTATTCATCGTATTTATGGTTGGGCCTGGCTTTGTGGGGGTATCTATTTTTTTCATTAATCTTTTTGGTAGCCAGTTAGCTGTGCCTTCTGTGGTATCGGACAGGCATATCAGTCCTCGGCCCCTAAAGGGAACTGGGTCTGGGCCATTCCCTTTAAGGGTAAGAGGGTCCTTCCCCTTATCTGTGGCAAAGTTTTGTTGGTCTTGGTGGTGCCAGAGGCAGTCAGCAGCAGATTTGCCATGAGCTTTCAGCTTTAGAGAGATAAAAGTGAACAAGGCATGATGGAGAGTATTTCAGGGGGACTCCTTCTGAGGGGGTAACGTTCCCCCTCTTTTGTTTTTAAAGCCAATTTTTCAGAGTTCTTGTAAAATCAGGGCAGAAGTGCCAACAGTCGCTCCTTTCACACTCAGAGAGTCATGAAGACCCTATTTAAGGATATATAAATCTATATTAATAATCTTTTGTCAAAGGACTGTTATAGCATCACTGACAACTAATCAGACTATATAATATATCAATTAGTAATAGCTTCTTCTACTTTTTTTGAGATTACCTCTCTTTTGTCAATTAATTGTTGAGGAAAATTAGGGTTTACCTCTCTCTTGAGAATATTGAACAGAGACTTAAATTCTTTTGTAGAGAGCTTAAAATAGGATCTTAGCCAATTAGTAACTCCTAGAAACTTTTGAAATTAATGTAAAATAAGTTAACTCCCTCCCCCTTTTTTTTTCCTGTGGGTATGGACGAAGGCAATGTGACTATTGGGTGATCGTATTACCAACTTTTCATTCAGTGTCCCGAATGAAAAACTGGTAACAAAGAACAGGCTCAAGCCAGATAATCAGGCCGTCATGTGAATATCTGGGGGCCTCAGCTGCGCTCCTGGAGCCCACCAGAAAGTAGCTCTCACCCGGTACCAGGATTTCAGCTGTGAGCTTGGGGGAAGCTGGGAGCTACTTTAGAGAGGAAAAACCACCTAATGGGCCAATGTCTTAAGTCACAGATCAGCTAGAGGCCATAAGGACTAGGGCCATGAAAAGCCAAACCCTTAGTCCAGGAAGCACTGGCCAGGCGCTAACCTGGTGTTCAGGGTCCCTCAAGCCGAACAGAAACTCTTTACCAATTATTCGATGTCTGTTTGTGAGTTTGTGGAGTCCGATATCAAGAAATGTGGAACCAGGGGGTCTACATGCCTGTCCTGCTACCCAGCCCACATGGCAGAGTATCACGAGGGTGGCTCAGCCCACATGGTGGAAGTTTGGTGAGCCTCTCAGCAGCTGCAGCAGTGCAGTGATTGCTGTAACAAGGGACTAAAAATAAAGACACATCATTAGCTCATATTTAGAGTTGCCATTCTCTGCTACAAGAAATTTATACAGTGGAACATTTGAAATACAAGAGACTATATATTGCAGAGATAAAATTTAGTTAATATATATTAGTATTTTTAATGTATTTGTTTTCATTTTTGAAATAGTTTTGTCTATGACAGATTTTTCATGGCTCTTGTTTCCAGAAGTCTACCTACACAGTCTGGAACAATGTGTGCTTTTATCTTCCTTTTATAGTTTTAGAAAAAATTCTATAAGGGTAATGACTGAGGAGGGAAATAAAGTTCAACATAACCTTTATTTTAGAATTGGCAAGTTCTCTTTGCTAAGAATATTTTTTGAAATGGACTTTTAGTGAAACTATTTGTCTTCATTGCATACTATCTGTTGGAAATTATAAATTTGATCTTTCTTGTATATTTCCAAAATGAGACACTTAAATAGAAATGTGATTAATTTTGACATGAGACAGTAATTTGCTGTTACATATTTAAAATATGTTTCAAACACCTTATGGATCCACACAGAGATATTGACATTCCCTCTTCTTCCTACCTTCACCTGTTTGAATCTCTCAAAGAAAGAGACAAATTCAAAGAGAAGAAGCCCCAAGATGGCAATTGGCCCCATTTTTCCAGACTGACTGTGAAGTATGAACTGTCAGGACTGCCTGGCTAGGCAGGATCAATCTGCACCTTGGTGACCAAATATATCCTTGTGAAAGCTTTACAATGTTGTAGTCGAGTGGGCTGTTACTCAGGAACATATATGGTTGGTTCTACAGCTACTACCAAAAAGAACTTTCTCAGAGTTAACAGAAGGTTCTGGAGACCAAAGTTATGCTATCAAATACTTAGAATGCACACACACATGCACACACACACACGCACAAGCAAACGCACAGGCACATGTGCGTGCACGCACACACATACCATACACATTTTTTATCTTATTTTTATTTTTTATTTACATGTGCATGTGTGTGTGTATGTCTGTGTGTGTGTATGTGTTTTACCTAATGTGTAACCAGTAGAAGAAAATATATTTCTTGACTAATTGAGGTTCAAATATTTACATGGCAAATTTTCACACTTTCCCACAATTTTTATCAGTATGTTTCTTATTCTATAAACTAGTGTACCTTCCAAGCCTTAAACACCTGTTTGCTTGTCTTTGAACTACTGAAGAGTGTACTGTCTGAGTTCTTGCCTCCTGAAGTTGATCACTCCATAGGAACAGGTGTCATTCTTTTGAATGTTCCTTAAAGTATAACAGATAGTGAGGAAAGTGTAGGCACAGAGAACTGCTCATGCAAATAAAATAATCTAACCTACATTTTTAACAATAAAAAAATCTATAAACACCAACAATTCATTTTAGCTTTAATATGTTAGTGTTCAAAGGTCTGACAAATCTGAAGGTTGACCAAGTTATGTAGAATTGAGTCTAAATATATGAAGAATTGAGATGGAATTTTGATAGGGATTGGATTTAATCTGTAAATTATTTTTGGCAAGTTGGCCATTTTAAATATATGAATTCTGCCAATCCATGAGCATGGGAGATTGTTCCATCTTCTGAGATCTTCTTTGGTATCTCTCTTCAAAGACTTGACATTCTTGGCATACAGATCTTTCACTAGCTAATGAAAAACTCAGGACAGCAAAACATATTCTAAACAATAAAAGAACTTAAGGGGAATCACCATTCCTGACTTTAAGCTGTATTACAGAGCAATAGTGATAAAAACTGCATGGTATTAGTACAGAGATAGTCAGGTAGATTAATGGAACAGAATTGAAGACCCAGAAATGACCCCACATATCTATGGTCACTTGATCTTTGACAAAGGAGCTAAAAACCATCCAATGGAAAAAAAGGCAGCCTTTTGAACAACTGGTGTTGGTTCAATGGGAAGTCAGCATGTGCAAGAATGGAAATTGATCCATTCTTATCTCCTTGTACAAAAATCAAGTCTACATGGATCAAGAACCTCCACATAAAAGCAGATACACTGAATCTAATAGAAGATAAAGTGGGGAAGAGCCTCAAACACATGGGCACAGAAGAAAATTTCCTGAAGAGAACACCAGTGGCTTATGCTCTAAGATCAAAAAAATGACAAATGGGACCCTATAAAATTACAAAGTTTATGTAAGGCAAAGGACATTGTCAGTAGAATAAAATGGCAAACAACAGATTAGAAAAAGATCTTTCCCGACCCTCCATCAGATAGAGGGTTAATATCCAATATATACAAAGAAGTCAGGAAGTTAGACTCCAGAGAACAAAATAGCCCTATTAAAACTGGGGTACAGAGCTCAACAAAGAATTCTCAACTGAAAAAACTCAAATGGTAGAGAAGTACCTAAAAAATGTTCAATATCCTTAGTCATCAGGGAAATTCAAATCCAATCAACCCTGACATTCCACTGCACACCAGTCAGAATGGCTAAGATCGAAAACTCATGTGACAGCAGATGCTGACAAGTCTGTGGAGAAAGAGAAACACTCCTCCATTGTTGGTAGGATGGCAAGCTGGTACAACTACTGTGGAATCAGTTTGGTGATTCTTCAGAAAACTGGACATAGAACTACCTGAGGATACAGCTATACCACTCCTGGGCATGTACCCAAATGATGCTCCAACATATAACAAGGACAGATGATCCAATATGTTCAAACCAGCCATATTTATTTATAATGATCAGCAGTTGGAAAGAACCTAGATGTCCTTCAAAAAAGGAATTGATATAGAAAATGTGGTACATTTACATAATAGAGTACATCTCAGCTATTGAAAACAATGAATTCATGAAATGCTTAGGCAAATGGATACATCTAAAATATATCATCCTGAGTCAGGTAACACAGACACAAAAGAACACTCATGAAATGTACTCATTTATAAGTGGATACTAGCTCCAAAGCTCGAAATACCCTAGATACAATCCACAGAAAATATGAAGCTCAAGAAGAAGAAAGTTCAAAGTGTGAATTTTCAGTCTTTCTTAGAAGGGGGAACAAAATCCCCATAGGATGGAATATGGAGATAAAGTGTGAAGTAGAAATGGAAGAAAAGATTCTCATCTCCTTGTACAACACTCAAGTCCAAGGTGATCAAGGACCTCCATATGAGACTGGATACACTGAAACTAATAGAAGAGAAAGTTGGAAAGAGCCTCAAACACATGGGCACAGGAAATGCATTCCTGAACAGGACACCAATGGCTTATACTGTAAGATCAAAAATTGATAAATGACACCTCATAAAATTGCAAAGCTTCTGTAAGGCAAAGGGCACTGTCAATAGTACAAAACAGTAAGCAACAGATTGTGAAAAGATCTTTACCAATCCTACATTGGTTAGAGGGCTAATATCCAAAATACCCAAAGAATTCAAGAAGTTAGACTCCAGATAATAAAATACTACTATTAAAAAATGGAGTACAGAGCTCATCAAAGAATTTTCAACTGAAGAATATCAAATGGCTGAGAAGCACCTAAAGAAATGTTTAACATCTTTAGTCATCAGGGAAATGCAAATCAAAACTACCCCTAGACTCTACCTCACACTAGTCAGAATGGCTAAGATTTAAAACTCAGATGACAGCAGAATCTGGCAAGGATGCGGAGAAAGAGGAACACCCCTTCATTGTTGGTGGGATTGTAAGCGGGTACTCTGGAAATCAATCTGGCAGTTCCTCAGAAAATTGGACATAGTAATACCTGTGGATCCAGCAATATCACTCTTGGGTATATACCCAAAAGATGTTCCAACATATAACAAGGACACATGCTCCACTATGTTCATAGCAGCCTTAATTATAATAGCCAGAAGCTGGAAAGAACTATGATATCCTTCAACAGAGGAATGGATACAGAAAATGTGGTACATTTGCACAATAAAGTACTACTCAGCTATTAAAAATAATGAAATCATTAAATTCTTACCCAAATGGATGCAGTTAGAAAATATCAATCTGAGTGAGGTAACCCAATAACAAAAGTAGTCACTCATTGATTAGTGGATATTAGCCCAAAATTTCACAATACCCAAGACATAAATTACAGACCACATGAAGCCCAAGAAAAAGAAAGACCAAAGTGTAAGCACTCTGGTCCGTTTTAGAAGGAATACAGGAGCAAATTCAAGACAATGTGTATGGGCAGAAACTAGAGAGGGGACCATCTAGAGACCGCCCCACCTTGGGATCCATCCCAGGTACAATCACCATATGCAAACACTGTTGTGGATATCCAAAAATGCATGATGACAGGAGCCTGATATACCTGTCTCCTGAGAGGCACTGTCAGAGCCTGACATATACAGAGGCAGGTGCTCACAGCGAGTCATTAAATTGATCACAGGGTTCCCAGTGGTGGAGTTAGAGAGAAGACTGAAGGTGTTGAAGGGGTTTGTGGCCCCATGGGGAGAACAACAATACCAACCAACCAGAGCCCCCAGTGTCTAAACATCTAGTCTGGACAAACAGATGGAGGAACCCGTGTTTCTAGCTGTACAGTAGAGAAGGATAGACTTGTTGGACATCAGTGGGAGAGGAGGGCCTTCGTCCCATGATGGCTGGATGTCCAAGTGAGGGGGAATTCAAGGGGAGGGAGGTGGGAGTGGGTGGATGGGGGGAGGCACACCCTCTTAGAAATAGGAGGAGGGAGGATGGGATAAGGGGTTTCTGAGGTGGGAGGATAGGGAAAGGGGATAACACCTAATATGTAGATAAATAAAGTATCCCATAATAAATAAAACAAAACAAAAAAGAAAAACAAACAAAAACAGATAATGGAACTGGCCATGGTGGTCAAACATTTGAGACTCTTTAGAAGCAATTTAACATTACCCATATTACTAGAAATACTTGACAAAGACAAGAGACTATGGAAGGGGCCCATGGAAGTTTAAAGCAATATCTTTATAAAATAAAAAGAGGGAGATATAATGCCTTATACTACAAATTTATTTAAATCATGTTCTTTTTATTTATTTTTTTTTAAATTTATATGCCAAGGAACTTTCTGCTGAGTGTCTATGGCACTCTACAACTAGGCATACTTATGCATAGGTGAAAGGGAAGGATCCACTTACTGGCACAAGGCATGATCCTGATCAGATATTAAATATGGGGAAGAGGGCATGTTTGTGTTTTTTCTGCAGGATGCTAAAGAAGCACGGTGGTCACCAGAGTGATGGGTGAGACATGCTGATGCCAGGACAAAGAATGATAATGACCACTGAGCTTGCTGAGTGCTCTGACAATGGTGAATGTGAAGCTGTATTGGACATAAGTTCCTGACCCACCATTGCTTACCTATACCCCTGATGGGACAAGTTGCCTTGCCTCAAGTTTTTAGACCCCATGGAACAGAGAATCAAAACGAGGAGTTATAATAACTCTTGCATTGTTCTTAAATGTGACCAGTTATTTAGATTCAATCATGGACTGGTCTAGAAATCAATCCAATATTGGAAATAACAGTTTTCATTGGAAGTCTGGTTCTGGACATTTTCAGAGACATATATGGAAATTAGCTGCAGTTCTCTATGATGTTATGTTAGCAAGAGATAAAGTTGGGGCAGGATCTGGATTTCAAACAAGTGTTAGCACATGTGTTAAGACTCTTCTAATTGTCAAGCTAAAAATACTTTTGTTTCTTTAACAGTATTTAATGTAAGCTGCATTGATTGTACACTCTCTAACTGTGTTTGTGTTTTGAAATTTGGCATGTAAGTTAAGGAGGTCTATCAACCAGCTTTTGTTTTAGTACCCTGAGTATCACAGAAGATTGGTATTCTAAAAATGGCTTCCAAGTACTGGAGGAAATGAGTCAGGCTTTAAGCAGAATCAAGAGGGTAGTGGAATTGATTATTGTTGGTGTAACAGCTTCAATTACATTAATTATTAGCACCACTGCTTCTGTAATTGTTTTGAGATAAGAAGTTATGACAGCTAATTTTGTTAATCATTCAGCAAAAATGTTACTAATGCATTGAATATACAAGAAAATTTGGATAGGCATTTTGAAGAGTGGATTGATGCTCTTTATCCTATTCAAATTATTGGAAGGAAGATCAGAATTTAGGAGTAAGGAGCCTTCTTGGGTGTCATGCCAAATACCACTGGATTCATGTTAGTTCAAAAATTTACAGTCATAGTCATTATAATAAGGAAAAAGTTTAAAGACACTTGCAGTGTAATGGATGTTTTAACTTTACAATAGTGAGTTTATGAATTTCAAGAGTGCTGCTCTGCTGGACGTTGATGCAGTAGATACTGCAGATAAAGTTAACCATGATCTGAGGTCACTATTTTTATTTTGGTCAAGCTTCAAGAATGGCATATGTAGCTTGATCATTCTAGCCCTTTATGTCCTGGGAATATTTTCTTCCTGCTCATCACGTTAAAGCTAGTCTTTAGCAACATCAACATGTTGGAAGCCAAAGTACATGGCTTGAACCTGAAAATGGACCCCTAGACAGTGTTAATAAATTAAAAAGCTAGCAATCCAAGGACAAGTAAGATTCTGCACAGAGTCTTACTAACCTAAGACAGAAGTACATTGCTTTTGATAATGTATATTTCATGATGGGTGAGGAAGGCATTCTTGTCAGAACAATCTAAGACAGGCTCAGTCTTGTTAATGAAATAAAAAAGGATGAGAGACAGAGAGCTTTTGGGGCTGCTTAGAAAGAATCTGACATGGGCCAAGGACAAGGAAATGGGCTACTTGGCCGGAATATGACATTGGCCAAGGCCATGAAAGTAGGCTTCAGGGAGGAATCTTATATTAGGCTATAACAAAGAAGTAATTTCAGACAGGAATCTAAATTTTAGGCTAGAACAAGGAAGTAAGCTTCAGACATAAAAATGACTTTAGGCTAGGACAGGGAAGTTGGCTCAGTTATTTTGGTCATCCTGAAAAGCCCTTAAAACAATGATCATGGGAGTGTCCATACAATTTTGTTTATTGCCTTGTTTGTTCTTTGTCTATTTGTGTTTATTGTCTTGCTTGTTCCTTTACTATTTGCATCTATTGTATTGCTAGTCCCTCAACCTAGAATTGACCTTAATACTTGCATATAATTAAAATGGTATGAAAGCAAAATGAGGAGGGGGAATGGGATAGGGATTCTAGAGAGGGGAAATGGGGAAAGAGGTGGCATCTGAAATGTAAATAAATAAAATATTCGATAAAAAAGAAAAAGGAAAATCTAAATCAATTAAGAAAAAACAAACAAAAGACATGGAAGGTAAGGTCATCCTGAGACTGCCCCACCTGGAGATCCATCTCATATATAGACAGCAAACCCAGACACTACTGTGGATGACAAGAACTGCTTGCTGACAAATGCCTGATATAGCTGTCTCCTAAGAGCCTCTGCCAGAGTCTGACAAATACAGAGGCAGATGCTCGTAGCCTACCATTGGGCTGAGCACTGGGTCCCCAATGGAGAAGATAGAGAGAGGTCTGATAGAGCTGAAGGGGTTTGCAATCCATAGAAACAACAATACCAACCAACTGCACACCCCAGAGATCCCAGGGACTAAACCACCAACAAAGCAGTACATCAGAAGGAACCCATGGTTCCAGCCACCTATGTAGTAGAGAATGACATTGTTGAACATCAATAGGAGGAGAGTCCCTTGGTCCTGGGAAGGATTGATGCCCCAGTGTAGGGAAATGTCATGGCAGGGAGGTGGGAGTAGGTGGGTGGGTTAGGTAAGTGAGCATCTTCATAGATGCAGGGAAAAGGAAGATGGGATAGGGGTTTCTGGAGTGGAAACCAGGAAAGGGGATAAGATTTAAAATGTAAACAAATAAAACATCCATTTAAAAATAATTGAGTCTTTCTATAGTAGAAGATGTGGGACTACACGAGACTCATGCTTTTAGTTTTCATCACAAGAGTAGTAGAGACAATGCAGCATGTAAATGAGGATCTGTTTTATAACAGGTCACATCACAAACCTTACCCACATGGGAAAAGCATCTGCAATACCATCTTCTTTTCTTCTGTTTTGAAAAATGTACTGAGAAAGGCAGTAATATACTGACAAAGGGAGTAAGGGTTGTCTCTGTCTCACAGATCAGGGTACATTTTGGCAGTGATGTCATGGCAGCAGGAGCTTGGATCAACTAGTCACATTGCATTAACAGTCAGGAAACAGAAAAAAAGGAGCACTTGCTAGTACCTTGCTCATTTTCTCCATGTACCCAGTACAGAATCTCCTGTTTAGGGGCTAATCTTATCAATGGTGAAGAAGGGTCTTCCTACCTCAGTTATCACAATCAAGATAATCTCTTACAGGCACAGCCAGAAACTGTTTCTTAGGTGAGTATACATTCTGTCAAATCAATACCACTATCACAGACAATGTGAATCAAAATAAAGAAATAGTTAAAAAGCATGAATAGTGTGGTACCAAACAGGTTTTTAGATAAGTCATTTAACCACATACATAAATATTATCAATTTGCCTGATATGTATATAAGTACAAATGAATACACACACACACACACACACACACAAACACAGAGTAACGGTTTTATACATCAATAGAATATATCCATTAGTGCAATACTCAGAATAATACAGACAAATATGGAAATGGTGTACCCTGAACACACAGGTCTATAGCAATATTTTTATAAAGAAGCACCATCCAATGGTATATTTTAGTTTTCCTGTTTTCAGTCATAGAAATGATGAGGTTAGATTTTATTTCTAATGTAACATAACCTAAAATTCTGCTTGAAAAATACTCCACTGAGGGATTGTCTAGATCATTTTGATCTGTGGATGTGTCTGCTGGAATTGTCTTTATTGTCTTAAGTCCATCCTGAAAGTGAATGGTGTTTTCTGGTGATGACCCTGATAAGAGAATGCTGCAGAAGGCAAATTGGCTTTCACTGCTGCTTGCATTTTACTCTGCTTGGCAAGTTCATCTAATCTGTTGCTGCTGCTGCTGCTGCTGCTGCTGATTCCTTTACTAATATTAGAATTAGCATCTTTGGACTTCCAGTGTGGGCTGAAGACCAGCAGTTCTTCAGGGATCTTGTAGTCCTTCACCCAGCCCATACCCGGTTCTGAAGATATCTGTATTCCCCCTGAGCACACACACTCCAGTGTCATTCCCCAGGTCCTGCCTTTCTGTGTTTATACCCCCGTGTGAATTAATTATGATTTGAGAAAAAAATTAAAAAAAAAATAAAGAAAAAAAAGAGTATAGCTACATCCAGCCTTATTGTCTGAGCAACTACAATACTTTGCCTCTTTTGGAAAGCCATAGTTGGACTATCAGGTTATTATATGTAAGCCTGCCTGTATGCTTAGATTTTCTTTTTCAAAACTTGCTTTATTTGGGGTTCTTAAATTCTTCAACCTCCTTTCTATTTCTCTCCACTTGACAGAAGTAGGGGGGAAAGAAGATTAATAGGAAGGGGGGTTGTGGACCTATTTAGAAGTAATTTCTTGGGACAATTCTCCTTTTTAATGTCAGGATACCATCAGTCCAGTTCAATAGTAAACAGCAAATATGGATCAGTAGTGGTGGGTCAATCCAACTGGAACAGCAAGACTCCAACTAATCTGCATGAGTCAGCCTGAGTGATGAGCTGGAATACTACAAAATTTCTTTGGCACATTTCTTTCTATGAAGTGAAGACCAGCAAAGGAGGGAGGCAAGTGAATACCAGTAAAGAGCAGAAAAGATCAGTGAAGACCACTGAAGACCAGAGAAGACCAGCAAAAACCAGTGAAAACCACCAAACGAAGTGAAGTGTCACATGGCATAGTGATGTAAAAGCATCCTCTCACTGTTTGTGGGGTTCTATTTATATTCTTTCTAAACATCACATACCATCTCAAGTGTCTGTTTTCAGTAAAGGATCACATGCCTCCCTCAAGTGTGTGGTTTTACCAAAATATTACATGCTCTTTCACAAGACAGCTTCCAGAAAAGCATCCTACACACAACTAATTTGTTAAAAAATTCCACTTCATCCATCTTATAAATCATCTTTAATACATGATTATTCCACTAGTTCTGTTCCTGCAAAGAACCATAATAGAGCAACATCGTTTTTCCTACCAATTATGATCTCAATCTAAAGTGGCAAAATATCACCAATTTTTATACCTCCTTGGCAAGCATATGATGATTTGTTAAGTTTTCTGTACTTTATATTTGAAAAGTGTTACCTGATTACAATAACAACCTGATTCCCTAGTTTTGATATATATTTGCAGGCTTCCACTAAAATGAAGAATAAATAGCTGGAGACCTGTGATCCTGTTTTCTTAGCTCACATGAAGTCCTAGATTCAATCTATATAACTGAAAGAAAAGTGGTTTGTATAAATGTCTGCGGAGATGTATACTTGACATAGTAGAGGGTTCAGAGAAGAGATTGAATTTTTCCCCAGAACTGTGACAAGAATTGGCATGAAGAAGATAGGACAACCTTTCATATTTTGTCAGCATTCACGAAGGTGCTAAGCTGCAAGAACATTTTCATAAGGAGAAGCACCGGGCCTTTGGTTCACAGGCATAGAATCTAATGCCTAAAAGTACCTGCAGCTGCTATGCGTACCAGAGACAGAGGCCAAGATATTTTGTTGAGCTATGCTTGTGTGTAGATCAGTATTGCCAATGTTCACTCAGGAGCCTGCTTGCCCTCTTTCCAAAGATGTCAACATATTTCATAGCCACACTGAGTCATTCTTTTCATCAGTTTTCTCTTTAGTAGGACAAAATGATTTGCAGTTCTAATAATTCCATAAAATTCATAAACCAACAGCAAAGAATGAAAATATAACCAGTAAGAAATGTTCTTTTAATAGGCTGTCTGCATAATAATGGCTGGGAATTTTATGATACTAAATAGAAAATAAAATAAAGCGCATGTTAAAGCATTAAAAATAAGCGAAACAGTCAAGAAGGTGATACTTTTAGAAAGCCCATGTTTATCAACCATGCTACTTTATGGAATTGTGTGTGTGTCTCACAAATGTCATGTGGGATTTATTTATTTACAGTTGTATGTTTGTGATCACTCACATGTTACAACAAAGATCCTAAAGTTAGAAAACTTTGGGCTTGGCTCTCTCCTTCCAGAACTGGGATCAAGTTCAATTTATGAGGCTTGATGGTAAATGTCTATATGATATAATGCTCTCTCTGGTACATCTCACTATTTGTTTTATGTAATATACATTCATTTATTTTATTAATGTATTTGTATTGTTTGTCTATGTGAGATCATATGTGCCATGTAGGTGCAATAGGTCTTGGAGGCCAGAAAAGGACAATGGTCTCTCTCTTTCTCTCTCTCTCTCTCTCTCTCTCTCTCTCTCTCTCTCTCTCTGTGTTTGTGTGTGTGTGTGTGTGTCTTTGTCTCTGTCTCTCTCTGTGTCTCCTTATCAATTCATGTCATTTTCTCCCAAAATGACACCAAGAAGCAGCAGTCAGGGAGTCCTTGCTCAAGATAAAGGTAAAGCGTGCAGTGGAAAGCACAACTCACAACCTACTGACTGATGGAAGCCCCAGGAGAGTTACTCAGTCACAGGCCTGAGAACAACAGCCTTGACTGCTGTAGAAAGATCAAAAGCTTCCAGAAGCAAGGGTGAAATGAAACAGCATAGCCAATTCATGTCAGCGTACAAGGCAGTTTAATGGGAAATTTTCAGCAGACTCAGAGACCATCAAACAAATGAAAATACAAGATAGATTTTCACTGCATAATACATTAATTCATAGCATAATAAAGGGCTGGGTCAGTTGATATTTTGTATCAATGACTTAAATACTGGCTGCTGGTGTTAAAAGCACATGCAAGTTCATTCCTCTGGATAATATTGTAGGCTACAAAGGCCTTATTATTATTATTTTCCTGTATCTAAAATTAATCATTCAAAACCAGTAGCCCACATATATTATTTAAACAACTAGAGCATGGCATTAGAAAAAACTATTTATTAGATTATTTTAACAACTTTTTGTTAGGCATTATATTATGGAGGAATTGAGGTGGGTCTCAGATTTGTTCTGTTCCCTATACATCTTATTTACTGTTTTAATTTTTAAAGTAAATGCAAGTATTTATGTCAATTTAATAAGTTTTCTAATTAAATTCCCCAATAACATTTTAACTGTGAGATTCTACTGTGACCCAATAATGGAAGATGAGCTAATGAAATAGTTCGGGGAATAATGTGCTCACTTCACTAGCATGAGGTCCTATTGTCCATATAAAGGGCAAGTGGGGAAGACAGAGCCTATATTCCCAGCTCCCTCTCTGCCTATGGAAGACCTTTAGTAACACATGTCTACTTCATATTAATGGAAAATTGTTCCCTATAGGAACATAGAAAAATTTTAGAAAAGTACAACTTTCTGAATTACTCATCCCATTCTGATCATTAGATGACTGTCACATTCAGGCACAACAAAAGAATACAAAGCTTTCTATCACTTTACTGTCCCATTTCTAAAGGCTCCTCTGTCACATAAAAGTTTGATTAAATGCACTTCTTATTTTTGTTTCAAGACACTCCATCTCTTAGAAGTGTCAGTCATAATCCTTGCCAAGCAGGCATTGGGGAGATACTACTCTCTCTCCCCTGGTACAGGTTACAAACAAGAACAAGGTATTGTAATCAAATAACCAGATATCTGATGTTGTGGATAGCCCTGGTCTTGTATTTTGATACTAATTCCCCTTTCCTATGAAGGACTGCAGAGGAGGTATGAGTCATTACAGAGGTGATTTCTAGTGAATCTTTTGTCCATCTTACTTTATAAAATAAAGGCTGGAGCCAGTGATTGGGCAGAGGAAGGGGAGGTGGAGAAATAAAGGCTGGAGAGAGAAGAGAGAGAGAGGAAGGATGACTGGAGAATGACTGGAGGAAGACAATGAAGGAAGAAGACAATGGATACAATGGAGATGGAGATGACTGGAGAGAGAAGAGAGAGAGGATGTCTGGGGTAAAGGAGGTAGAAGGATCTCATAGAAGGGGAACAGAGTAGTGTTGGGGTATCTACCCAATCTAGGCTTACAGATTATATTCATAAGTACATAAGTATATTCATAAGTTTTCATTGACTGGTCCTGATTGGGTTGGAGGTTTACATATCTCCCACTACAATCTGAGTCTTCCTTCTTCCATTTCTCACTAAGAAGAATAATTAAAGACATTATAAAACCTTTGGGATCCTGAATCCCTTCAAAAGCAAAATGGGAATGCTGGGTCTTATTCTGCATCAGGCTTCAGATTCTATGAGATAAAGAATAAATGGAAATGTGCACAATATAAGGTCACAAGAACTTCTGACTGCTGCTGCATTAGATAGAGGAAAAAGAGATCTCCCTTCTATTGACAGCACAATTTGATCATGATAACAATAATTTTCCTTTGTTGTTGCTGTTGTTCGACAGTGATTACATTTGTCCCTTGTGACTGCTTCAAAATGTCTTCAGTGGGCTGCAGAGATGGATAAACACTGGAGAGTGCTTGCTGTCCTTGAAGTGGAACATAGCTCACATCCCTGCTCTCATGTCATCTTACTTACAACTGCCTGTAACTCCAGCTCCAGGCAATCTAAAATCTTTTTTCTGTACTCTCATGCACAAACTCACAAATACTACATAGTGTGTAACTTGAAGATTCACACTAGTGTCATTTTAACTTACTATGCCATATTTGGTTGATATTCCATGGAAGTCTATTTTTTTCTGAAGGGAAAAGGGGGTGTGGATCTAGGAAAGAAAGAAAGTGTTGGGGAGTTAATTGGGAGGAGTGGAGGGAGGGAAATAAGGAAGTTGGGATGTAATATATGAGAGAAGAATAAATAAATAAATAATCTTTAAAACTCATACATCAATCTCTCTCCTCTCTCTCTCTCTCTCTCTCTCTCTCTCTCTCTCTCTCTCTCTCTCTCCCAGTCAAGGACGAATTTTAGGATATTATCCACTTTGTTTTGTTGAGATGAATTTTCATTAGCTTAGAACTCAGCAAGACATGTTTGCTCTTAGCCAATGAACATCCCTTATCCACCTGCTTCTGCCATGCTACCACCAGGATTTCAAGGACACACACTAGACCCATTCTTTTGTACATAAATTTAGGAGATTACATGTACTCATTCAAACATTTCTAAATAGGCCTTTATTTTCCTCAAAATAGAGTCATAGGTTCATGCTTGGATGGAAAGGAACCCCAGGACACAGTGTACCTGCTCTCTTTGTTGTAGAGGTAAAAAACTGAGGCCCACAGTGGCAGTGAACTTGGCTAAATACTCCTAGACCGTATGGGAGTGAACTGTATCTTTTACAGAAACTCACAAATGCATGATGCAGCAGCCTTTGTTCTCATCTGAGGGTTAGCATCATATCCCTAGCAGTCTCCCTGTCACTCAAAACTGTTCAAAATGAACAGTGACAATTATGCCAAAACACCTGTTTTACTCCCAGACCTAACATAGCATCTGTGCTAAACTTCTATGTAGAAGTGTAATCTCTCTGTTCACAGCTTCAATATGTTATAACTAGAATAGTGTTTTATATCTTTGGGTCTGTCCTAGTTTCTGTGCAACTCTTCAGAAAGTAACAGTCTACAATTGGCAAGATGGCTGCCATGCTTGATGATCTGAATTTGATTTCTTGGACCTTTACAGTAGATAGAGAAAACTGACTCCTGTAAGTCACCTATGATTTCTGTAGATATGTTCAATCACACATACACACACACACACACACACACACACACACACACACATATACATATATGTATATATATATGCATATGCAGATGCTTGTGTACATGTAAAAAAACACATAGAAACAGAAACAGAGAAACAGAAATTAATTCATTTTTAATGGAAAATAAAACCTGAAGGCTAGCTCCTGGGGTGATGGATTTCAGAGTTAAATTTCTCAAAATTGCAAATGTCACTGTATTTATTGTGCTCTTTTTTATTTTCATCTAACTTATACCATCTGTTCTCATCTCCTCTCTTGGGTCTGGGTTTCAGGATAACCATCTACTCTGTCTTCCTTGCTTTCAGCCCAGAGTAAAGGTCCTAGGTGTGGGATTCTGTGTTTATTTAAATTCCATGCTTCCCAGGAAAAGTGTATGGCTATCAACCAAGTCAAAGCATTGTCTTAGATTATGGTATGACTCAAAATTCTACAGGACAGAAGCTAGAAGATATTGAATCTCTGGGCTTTATGTTTAGGCTTTTCTTGCTGTGCTAAACTAAGATCCTTCTTTGCCTGGAGTCTTGAAGAGAAAGGAGAAGAGCTTGATGAAGTCTGAGAGCTGAAAATGAAACCTGAACTATCTCCAGAGGTACCCCTGAGTTTTTCTGCTTGCCCTTGTCCACTCTACCCATTCAACATCTACTTGCTTATCTTCAGCTTCTCTGTGTTTAAATGCAGGGATGAATCTTTTGCTTGTGTTCTGTAAAATGTGACCCAGTCAGGCTTACTGAAGGGCTGTGTGTAGTCACGGAGTTTATGGTAAGAAAGATGTTGCTGATGTTATTGATATGAAGCCAAGGAAGACAATTGGTTTTCATTTCAAAACACTAAAGAGAGCCATGTATCCTTAAACAGTAAGAGTAACACTTTTAATACAAACCATAGGAAAGATTTTTCCATATGATACAAACCTGGGTTTTTGAAGGTCTGACAGCCCTAACAAGCAAGATTTATATACCAGCTATTAAAAAGCCAGTTAAACTGAGAATAGAGACAAACAGCTTTATTCAGTGTGGTCACACTGGGAAAAGAAATGAATCAGAGCAGTGATTACCCCTTTACCCCATTTGTTTTTTCTTTTGTGTGACATGAGGTTTATGTTTAAATAGAGAGGAAAGAACACGTATAAGTAAACAGTCCTGATCCACATGTGCCCCTGCCACCATAATTGTCTGCTGTTCCGGTTCCAACTTGACAAGTTTTCGGAACTGTGTGAAATCCTTTCCTTAGGGAGAAGTTTTCTCTCTAACACTAAGTTTTCCTTCCTCCAGCCTGATGTTTCTGGGGAAATCCAACTTCTTGGTGGCCATTGTTTCATGAGCCTGATAGCTAAATGTAAGGACATAAGTGTCTATTTAAAATGTCTTCATTCCTGCAGGATAGTTACAGACCTAACAAAATGAATTATGTAGACAAGCATTAGGAAATAAAATTATACAAAGTATGAAAAAGAAAAAAGAAATCTATACCTCTCAAGTTAGAACTCAGAAAAGAGGACAGAGTTAGAATAATCTCTATCCAGACCATTCCTCACATGGAGTTGGGCTAATATCTGTGCAGATAACCTTATGTATACTGAGATTTAAGTCAAAGCATGTTGCTCCCATATTTCTCAGGCCACTGAACAACCTTTCCAGATAGCTGTTTTCTGCAAAGTAAAACATTCCTTCTTGGAGAGAACAGAGAAGCTCATAAGACACACAAAGCTTAGGAAGCTTAAGAAGTTTATAAAGGTCCAGAACCTTACATGGTAAATTACAAAACTCATGCTAAGGTCAAGGAAGTAGTAGGAATTGGCATTGAGGGAGCAACTCCAGTAAAACTATCCTTAGAAGTTAGGCAGGAAGCTCAAAACCTGCAGTTTTACAAGCTGTCTGCCATGCTGGACAGATATCAGTGATGCAGCTGTCTGTGATTTGCTCATATTTCTATAAGTAACTTCAAAAAATCCGTCAACTAGACTTGAATTAATCACTTCTTTTGTCTGTCACACATGTGGCATGTTTAGACATTATTCATAATTCCCGAGGAAAAGTCATGGAGCACCAAAATACAGATAGATGCTCTGTGAGGTTGTTAATAGTACTGATACTTAGAGAATGCAGTATGATATAAGGGAAATTGGAGTTCCTTCTTGGAGTTCTTGTTCTTATTAATAAATTAATTTTAAAACAAGTTTTAGATAGAAGTTTAAGGGCAAGTTTATTAGCTTTTAAAGGCAAAATGCTCCAAGGCAGACAAGGTGTAAGTAGGTAGAAGCTTTCCAGAGGAGAAGAACAAACACAAGAGGGAAAGCATCATAGCACTTGGTTACGCCAGTATGAAGTCCGGAACACGAAGACACATAGAAAGAAAAGCTTAAAAAAAAGGGCTATGGAAACCCAAAGTGTGAGGAAAAGCATGCTTTAACTCTTGCCAGCACCTAAAGGAAAGAGACAGAAAAAAACATAACAAATAACAACAAAAACAAAAATAGTTATATCTTTCAAAGTTAGAAACATGGGCGGACTCAGCTGAATCTCCAATGGCTTTTAAGACTTGTCTAGTGGAGGGAATTCTGCATAAGAAAAGTATAATATCTCATTAGGGCACAGTTGTCCCGTGGAGTTTTAGCCTGGCTCAGGGTGACTTCCTGCCAGGGTAGTCTCTCACAGTTTCAATGTTCTATTTCTACCCGAGCCACAGATTTCACTTTCTCAATCAGAGGAAATAGATTTTCCTTAACGCTGCTGTGACAGTACTTCCTGTTTTATATCAATAACCAGTGAATCCAGTGAGCTATTGCCCCAATAGCTAAAACTACATAGAACTAAGTATAACTTAATTGAAAAAAATAAAATGAATTTTATAATTTTTCCTTTACATTTTTATAAAATACTGTGTTGATTTGAATAGTAATAGCCACAAGAGGTTCATAGATTAGAATATATGGTCACCAAGGGGTGGAACTTTTTGAAGAACTTAAGAGGTGTAGTTTTGTTGCTAAAAGTGTGTCACTAGAGTTGGGCATTGAAGTTTGACGAATCTCATCTCAAGAACATCCTAGGCATCCCAGAGTTTATCTCATCATGCTGCCTGTGGGTCCAGACAAACTCTTACTTACTTCCATAACTATGTCTGCTTACTTACTGCCAAACTTGTCTCCATGATGACTATGGACTAAACCTATGAAACTGTAAGCTATCCCAAATAAAATGCTTTCTCTTTTTGAGAGTTTCTGTCATCATGGTGTCTCTTCATAGCAATAGAACAGAGACTAAGACAAGACTATTTTTTCTTATTGTTTGCAATTCCCTAACCCTTTCAGACCAAACTCATCACCCAATCAACCAAATTCATTTCTTTCTCACGCATGAAAGACAAACAAAAGTGACAAACTAAAAATTAAAAAAATAATTACACAAAAAATACCAAAGCAAAGCAAAATATTAAAAAAAAAAGTTTGTTTTGTGTTGGTCAACTATCCTGGGCGTACTCCAGCCATGGATGTGGTTGATTACCCAATGACACTCCACTGCAGAAGATTGACGTCTCCTTCCTAGCAGACGTCAGTCTCCGATAGGCTCTTTGATAGGCATGGTAATTTGTGTTTTCCTTGCCTTATTAATAGTGGAATTTTTGCCTGGTTTGAACCTATAAAGGTTTTATGGGTGCTGTCACATCCCATGTGTCTGAAATAAATTATTTTATTGGAGTTACCCATTTCCTACCGTTCTGAAAATCTTTCTGCTTCCTCTTTTACATAGATTCATGTATCTTGGGGAATGGAGTTTGATAAATACATTTCATTTAGGACTGAATGTTTTAAAGTTTCTCACTCTGAATATTATCCAGCTGTGGGTCTTTGTATTGATGCTTGAAGATTTAAGGGGAAAGCACAACAAAAACACAGTTAACGCTTCTTAAATTCTTGCCTTAACATAATATCTTAATGGAAAATAAATTTTTGAGAAACAAAACAAGAAAAATCAATAAATATTGAATGAGTTGAAACTAGGGATAATAGCTAAGGATGTATAAATTATTCACATATACACAGATTTGAGCTACACTGTATTTTTTCTATCAGATTCCACACATTTAATGAGCAAATATTAAGGTGCTACATTTTATTTATACGCATAGTCTGCTCTTGTCCCAATATTGCATGAAAGCCATCTTGATATTCAGTCTGACAGTTCAATGCTAATGAAGAGACTGAAGTAGGGTATGTTTGATATGTATACAGAAGTAACTGAGCCTTGGCCACTGTTCTCAAGAAGCTCAGAAATGCAAGTATGGAGAGCATAAGTCAAAGCAGGAAGGCTTTCGGAGCATGTATGAGGTCCTCAGTTCAATTCTGACTCCTACACAGAAACATAGGAAATAGACATAGAAAAATTAATAAGCCAACTTCCACTATTTTACAGTATAGAGAAAGCTAAGAGGAAATGGTTGGAAGACATGTGATGAGTACTTAGTGCTGAAGGAGACCTTTATTCTTTACTACATTTAAATATATATTGTATGTTTATTTGAATTAGTCTTATTGATAGTTTCCTACTAAAAGATCATACTCCCCAGTTTCTGTTACAGCCAGATGCAGCATTTCTGGAAGGAAGGGAGTACTGGAGGGAGAGTGTTATCAATTTTACACCTATAAGAGGTTACATCCTATCTTCTTCTGGAAGCATTTGCTCATTCACATGGGTGGAGGACAGAATGTTCTTTGGTGTGAATAACCATAGTCCTGACTCAGGTCAGGCCAAGCCTGCTTTATGACTCTTTCTCTCTACAGATGCCTTAATGTATCTCTGTAAAGCATTCTTTTTTTCTGAACATTGTGGTGTTTGTCATTTTTCCTCAGGTTCATTAACTGGGATTACTTTTCAGTATATTTATTAATAACTTTGTTCAGCATATCACCTTGAAATAAATATGTTTATCTCCTTAGGTTGATCTGTATGCTTGCCAAGCAAGCAGTTAATCTTTTTTTATTGGATAATTCATTTACATTTCAAGTGTTATCTATCCCTTTTCCTGAATTCCTCCCTGGAAATCCCCCATCCCATCCCTCTATCCCCTGCTTCTATTTGTGTGTTCCCACACCTACCCAACCACCCATTCCTGTCTCACTTGCCCTGGCATTCTCCTACACTGGGGTATTGAGCCTTCACAGGACTAAGGGCCTCTCCTCCCTTAAATGCCCCACAAGCCCATCCTCTGCTACATATAAGGATGGAGCCACGAATCCTTCCATGTTTATACTTTGGTTGGTAGTTTGGTCCCTGGAAGCACTGTGGGGGTCTGGTTGGTTGATATTGTTGTTCTTCCTATGCAGTTGCAAACCCTTTCAACCACCTCCAGACTTTTCTCTAACTCATCCATTGAGTACCCTATTCACAGTCCAATGGCTGGCTGTGAGTAACCACTTCTACATTTGTCAGGCTCTGGTAGAGCCTTTCAGCTGTATCAGGCACCTGTCAGCATGCATTTTGTGTCATCTACAATAGTGTCTGGGTTTGGTGTCTGTATATGGGATGGATCCCCAGGTTAAGCAGTCTCTGGTTGGCCTTTCCTTCAGACTCTGCTCCATGCTTTGTCTCCATATTTCCTTCCATGAATATTTTGTTCCCCTTTCTATGAAGGACAAAAGCATTCATATTTTTGTCTCCATATCCCTAATGTAGTGAGTCACAGCTAAGGTCACCTTGATTTAGTCTTATCCCAAGTCACTGTCTTGTACTGGAGATGTATTTCCTCACTCCTGTCAGTTACAGATTTCCATTCATTTTCATGGCCATCTAGCCATCTGTTCTGTCCTTCTCCATACCTGAGCATATATCAAAAAGGTGCTACAACATCCCACAAAGACACTTGCTCAACTATGTTCATAATAGCTTTATTCATAATAGCCAGAAACTGGAAATAACTTAGATGTTCCTTAACTGAAGAATAGATAGAGAAATGTGGTACATCTACACAATGGAATACTACTCATTTATAAAAAATACCAGAGACATTATGAATTTTGCAGGCAAATGGATGGATCTTGACAATATCATCCTGAGTGAGGTAACCCATGCCCATAAGGACATGCATGGTACTCTCTTATAAGTAGATACTAACCATAAACTTTGCATATCATGCTACATTTTATAGACCTAAAGTAGCTAAACAAGAATGAACACACAAGGGAGGATGCTTGAATCTAACTTAGAAAGGGGAATAAAATAGTAATAAGAGAAAGATATAGAGATGGAACTTGGAGAGAGTGAGTAGGGATGCAAATGGGAGTGTTCAGGATGAAGGATGGACTTCTTGGGTCAATGCCAGGGATCATGGCCAATCCTGCTGTGACATAGAACATGTAGCTTCCTTCCTATTCTTAGCATATGATTTTGGTCCAGGTTCTGCCTTGTTTTTTCACATTTGCACCTGGCCTTTCAGAAAAGTAAAGTTCTTCAACTCAAAAATTCATATTCATCTTCTTAAAATGATAAGTGAAATGTCACACAAACTCTAGAATTTTGTTGCTTTTGCTTTGAGCTTTCCTTTTCTTTTTTAAATTAATTTTGTTGGATATTTTATTTACATTTCAGATGTTATCCACTTCCCCCATTACTGTCCACCTAGAACCACCCTATCCCATCCCCCTCCTCCTGCTTCAATGAAGATGTCCACCCACCCACCCACCCACCCACTCCTACCTCCCAATCCATAAATTCCCCCAAACTTGTGGACCCAGCCTTCACAGGACCAAGGACTTCCCCTCTCACCTTTGCATAACAAGGCCACACTCCCCTATATATACAACTGGAGCCATGGGTCCCTCCCTATGTGCTCCCAGGCTTAGACCTTGGGAGCGCTGGTTGGTTGGTATTGTTCCTCTCCCCATGGGGCCACAAACCTCTTCAGCTCCTTCTGTCTTCTAACTTCTCCATTGGGAATCCCACCTCACACCAGTCAGAATGGCAAAAATCAAAGACTCAGGTGATAGCAGATGCTGGCAAAGATGTGGAGAAAGAGGAATGCTCCTCCATTGTTGGTGGGATTGCAAGCTTATACTACCACTCTGGTAATCAGTCTGGTGATTCCTCGGAAATTTGGACATAGCATTACCTGAGGACCCAGCTATACCACTCCTGGGCATATACCCAGAAGATGCTCCAACATCTATCAAAGACACATGATCCACTATGTTCATAGCAGCCTGATTTATAGTAGCCAGAAGCTGGAAAGAACACAGATGTCCTTCAACAGAGGAATGGATACAGAAAAGGTGGTACAAAGACACAATGGACTATTACTCAGCTATTAAAAATAACAAATACAAGAAAGTCTTAGGCAAATGAATGGAACCAGAAAATATCATCCTGAGTGAGATAATCCACTTTTAAAATACATAGGAGTTTCTATTTCTTAAACTGTTGGCTGGTCCATGAAAGCCATATTATGCACCAACAGTCTCTCCTGCTACTATGAGCCTGAGCACCAATTCAGGCCAGACTTCTGCTTCCCAGGAGCCAGGAATGCCAGTCAGAAGAACAGCTGCCCAGGTGAAAGCAAGGATAAAATTGGAAAGGAAGAATTCAAAGTATTGCTGTTTGCTTATATGATAGAACATAAGGAAGCCTAAAAATTCTGTTACAGAACTCATACAGCTGATAAACACCTTCAGCTAAGTGACTGGTTACAAAATTAGCTCAAAAACAAAATGAAACAAAACAACAAGAAAAACAAATCAGTAGCCCTCCTATACACAAATGTTAAATGGGCTAAGAAATAAGAAAAACAACATCCTTCACAATAGCAACAAATATTATAATATATCTTGGAGCCACTCTAACCAAGCAAGTAGAAGACTTATATGATTCAAAACTTCAAATCTTTGAAGAACAAAATAGAAGAAGATATAAGGAAATGGAAAGATCTACGTGCTCATGGATTGATAAGATTAACAGTAAATATTATCTACCTACAAGAAGTAATTTACACATTCAATGAAAGCCTCATCAAAATGTCAACATAATTCTTTACAGATCTTGAAAGAACAATAATTAACTTCATATGGAAAAACAAAAAAACTAGGATATCTAAAATAATCCTGTATAATAAAAGGATTTTCTGAGATATCACCATCCCTGATTTCAAGCTGTACTACAGAGCTGTAGTATCAAAAGTTGTGTGGTGTTTCCAAAATTCAGACAGGCTAATCAACGGAATTGAATAGAAGACACAGACATAAATCTACATACTTGTAGACACCAGATTTAACCTTTTGTATATTATTTAAAAACTAAATCTATACAATGGTAAAAGGAAGCATCTTTAACAAATGCTGGTGGTTTAACTGAATGTAGGTATATAAAAGAGTACAACTAGATTCATACCTTTCACTCTACACAAAACTTAAGTCTAAGTGAATCAAAAACCTCAACATAAAATCAGATAAAATGAACCGAATAGAATAGAAAAAAACAAAACAAGACAAAACAAAATAGCTTTCAACACATTGGCACAAGAGAGAATTTCCTGTACAGAACAATAATGAACTGGCTGGTTTTGTGTGCCAACTTGACACAACCTGGAGTTATCACAGAAAAAGGAGTCTGCCTCAAGGAAAGGCTTCCATGAGATCCAGCTGTAAGGGTGGGAGGGTCCGTTGTGGGAGGTGCCATCTCTGGGCTGGTACTCCTGGGTTCTATAAGAAAGGAAGCTGACCAAGCCAAGGGAAGCAAGCCAGTAAGCAGCATTCCTCCCTGGCCTCTGCATCACATACTGCCTCGAGGTTCCTGTCCTGTTTGGGTTCCTGTCCTGATTTCCTTTGGTGATGAACAGCTGTTATGCCCAGGTCTCAGGATTTCCAAGAGATCTCAAATAATCATAATATCCGCTGTAGAGATACATAAGAGCACTTTATTTCAAACCCAGATTTGGACCACAAACTGCACAAAGTGAAGTTGCAGCCCGTGTCTAGGAGTGTAGGGAACAAGCAGGTTACATAGGGGGAGGGAAGCAGTGGATAAGAGAAGCTATAATGTTTTCACAAGCCAGTTCCAGCTGCCTGGGAACACTTAATTGGCATGATTTCTCTCTAAAGATATATGTTTTTTGCTTTTCCCAAGATCATAAGCTACTTGTGTTGGGGAGTGTTTGGCCATCCATCAGAGAGGGTGCCAGCTTCAGGTGGCATGGAGACTGAAGGCTGCATTGCATTTGTTTATCTGTTCTCAGTCTGATACCTTCTTTCCCAGGATGTGAGTGCTATCCGTATGAGTATTTGTAGCCTTTGACACTGGCAGTCTTTTGGGGGAGTCAGGTAGCGGGAAGAAATGGGGGGGGGAGCTTCTGTATGCATAGGGCTGGGAGGGAAGTGCTACAACGATCACCAGCTGCTAGGCTTCTGGGGAAGTGCTGAAGCCAGCGGCACTAGCAGCTTGGCTTGGCTTCTTCACAGCAACATAGAAGTGTAGGCTAAATAAGGCCTTTCTTCTCCAACTTGATTCTTGGTTGTGATGCTTTGTGCAGGAATACAAACCCCAACTAAAACAACTAATAACACAGGCAGTAAGATCTCTCTTGGAAGGAGAAATAGAATAGATATTCCTGTTGGAAACAGAAGAGATCAGGTAGGTGGTAGGATACAAAATATTGGGATAAATGACTGGAATTGGGGCTATTTGGGGAGCAATGTGGAAAACTAATGCAATGTATATTCCATGGATTCTATGTGAGAAACCCTAGCAAAGACTCCTTCCTGGTAAAGGGAGAACTGGCCATCTTCTGTAACCAGGCAAGGACTCAAGTAGAGGAATTGGGAAACCAAGCCAGGCACAAATCTGACTTATAGATATTCCTGATTGCAAAGTGTTCCGGAACTGGAGAGTAGCAGAATTGTCATCAAAGTGATCACAGAGAAGTCATCCAGAAAAGATGGGAGCAGATGATAAGTCACAGTGGCAAATATTAGGCACAATTAACAGAATCCTGTGAAGAAGAGGTAGTAAGAGTCTAAGATTCTGTAAGTACTAGAGTAAGTTACTGAGACACATGACACCACAGGCCCATAGAATAAACTGACAGAGACTCATGGAGACTTGGGGTCTGATCCATGTCCTCTGTATATGTTAAGGCTGCGTAGCTTGGTGTTCTTATGGGATTCTTAACAGAGGGTGTGGAGTTTATCTTTGACTCTTTTTCTGCTCATGGGACTCTTCTCCTCCTACTAGATTGCCTTGTCCAGCCTTGATAGCTTATTATGGTGTGTTTAGTTGATGTCCTGGAATGCCTGCTCTTTTCTGAGGGTAGTGCACAGGGGATCTAGGAGAGAAAATAGGCTGGGATGAGAGACTGAGGGTAGGAAAGGGAAAGAAAACTGCAGTTGGGATCTAATATATAAGAAAAAGATTTTAAAAAGTGAATAAAAAAGACTATCTCAGTGTTTTGCTTCCCTTTTAATATCATGAATATCAACAAATTTCCCCTTTAGAACATCCTGTTTTCACATTCCTTTAACACCCTGTTTTTCATGTCCCATTGATATCTGATATATTAAACTTTCTTCAATCTTTCCTATAGGTTTTAATGTCAGGAGAAACTGCTACACAACAGAGACAGAGAAGTCCCTCATGCATTTTGGATACTACCTCTTTTGTCCCTTGGTTACTGGAGAGAGGGACCTGCTTCTTTAGATTTTAAGTTACCATATGAAAGAGTAGAGGTATCAGGCCATTGTTGAAGCCCTCCAACAAAAAGCTACTGGGTTTGAGTCAAAAGAATAGAACTTGAGTTTTGTTTCTACCTTTGGATCAACCTAACATTCTGGTATACTAAAACTATTACATAGTATTGTGTTTTCCTTTAAAGAGTTAACCTAGCAAGACCTGTCAATCATATGACACAGAATATGTTCCCCTCCCCTTCAGGAAATCTAATTCTTCTGACAATATTCTGGGAAGGCAAAACAATAATTATCTACCTAATAAAATAAAGTGACTTCCTTCAAAGAAACCCCTCCCTCCTGCAGACTAGCCAACCCTTGCAGAAGATATCATAGATATAGCTAGGCTTGCTGCAAAACAACCAGCCAAAGTTTCTGATTTTTTGACTGAGAAAAGTATAAGTTTCCGTTTTGCTATCTTTTTCATTTCTGTGCTGGACAAAGCTTAGAATTCTTTCCTGGCTGTTCTTTTTTTGAAACTTACCCCTAACTCACTACCACTGCCATTGCTGAATCTGCTGATTCCTAGAATGCTGACTCAAAAGGACATTGTTTTCTCTCTTCTCAACATTCTCATTCCTGCTGCTGCCAAGATTTAGAACTTGCCTGCCCACTGTTTTTTTCTCTCAATCTCTAATAAAATTGGCCTATTGAGTCTCTTTTAAAATTATTTTCAATAAGAAAACTAAGAACAATAAAATAGGCCCTCTTGTTTCCCTGGCAACAGCCCTTTTACATGTTCTCTGTTGCCTTTGCTTTACTATCCGAATGCAGAATCTGATATACACAGTTACTCCCACATCCAAGCAGTGATGCCTGTCATTTTAAAATAGAAACTCTGCAATTCAAAGAATCATCACACATGCGCTTGCCCTATGCTTCCTTTCAGAGGCTGTTTCCTCTCTCTCAAGTGCCAGTGACACAAGTCTTATATCATGTAGGCACAAGTACAATAACACCATCAGCTAGGTACCACCTTGAATATGGTAAGTATACCTCATGACTATTGTCTACAGTACCTTTCATCCACCAATATTCAACTAAGCAATGTTTTCTTGTGTGCAGATGCTGTATGTTAACTATGATACCAACTGCTTCAAAGTCCATGTGAAAGGGGTGGCTACTATTCAATGTGTAAATGAATAGAAAAGGAAATGCATCGATCTCACAGATAATGTAGTTACAGGTGTATATAATGCAGGAATAACATCCTTTAAAGGAAAAATCAGGGACTACAAGCATTCATTAGTATTTTCTGTATTTCAGAATATTTCTATATTCATCATGAAAAATTTTGGTTATTGTGCAGAAAGTATGAACCTGATTAACATACAGACCCTGGATATGATTGCGTGCAGCAGTGATGTTTGAATGAACAATGAAATAAAAAGAAAAGTAGAGGATATGACTGCTCCTACATATGGTGGAGAAGAAAGTTTATTATAGACCTGTAGGAAGCATAGAGGCAGAAACATCTGGGAGAGTCCAGAGTGGTCATGACCACCAACTAGGTTGGAAGAGGGGAAGGAAGAGAAGATGGCCAAAGAGCAGCTAAGAGGAAGCAGCAGAGTGGGAGAGAACATAAGTAACAACAACATTATCAACAACAACAAAAACAACAACAACAAAAATGTCTGGATTTTATAGGGAGAAGCCTCTGAGTAAAAGCAGCTCATTTCCTGTGTTGGAGAGTTCAGGGTAGAGGTCTGCAAATGCCAGTCATAACCTGTAACAGGAAGAGACTAAGGGATACTTGGAGGACCTGGAGGTCAGGTCCACTTTGATATATTGAATAGGTATCTCAGCCACCTTTCCCAGGTCTGAAACTTACTCTGGTGTACTTGCATACTGATGGTCTAGTATAACTTTGCATTTTAACATAATGTTGCTGCTCAAAATGTTTTGAATTATATACTATAGAGATTCCTCAAAAGCCCCAAAATATGGCACAATTATACCACTCCTTGGAGTTTATGCCAAGGTATCTAAGTCAGCATACTGGAGAGATATTTGCATGACTGTGTTTGCACCACACTAACGTAACAACCAAATTACAAAACCAACAGATTTGTCTGTACATTTAATAAAGGATAAAAACAATATGGGCAGTAGAACTTTCTTCATTCACAAATAAAAATGAAGTTCTACCATTTTCAAGAAAATGGATGCAACTGAAAACAATTATGTTAAATTAATTGTATCAGTCTGAGAAAAATAAATATTTCATGTTTTCTTTCATTTTTGGATTCTGGATTACATAAAATCATGAGTGCACATATGATCAAAGTACAAGTGAAACTATCTAAGGGAAAAAGAAATTACCTGGAGGATTAAGCATATGAAAGGGTAAGTCAAAGGGGTAGGAAATATACATTATATACTTGCATGGAAGTGGATATCTATAGACAGATTGATCAAAAATATATTTTGAAACCATGAAACTATTGAATTTTGAAGCATGTGGTGGTTTGAATATGGTTGGTCAAGAGAGTGGCACTATTAGGAGGTATGGCCTTGCTGGACTATGTGTGACCTTGGTGTAGGAAGTGTGTCAAAGTGTGGAGGTCTTTGAGAGGCTCCCTCTAGCTGCTTGAAGATAGTCTCCTCTGGCTTCCTTTGAATGAAAATGTAGAACTCTCAGCTCCTTCTGTGCCATGCTTGCCTGGACTCTGCCACGCTCCTATCTATAATAATGGACTACACCTATAAGCCAGCTCCAATTAAATCTTGTCATTTATAAGAGTTCCCTTGGTCCTGGTGTCTATTTACAGAAATAAAACCATAAAACAGAACATTTTGCATTTTATATCTTTGAGCTAGGATTACTTAATCTGTAGTCATATTACAAAGTCATGTTATAAATCCTAAAAATTAAAAAACCAAAAAGATGTCTTTTCATGTAAAATAAAGTGCTGAAGAATCTGTACACATAAGTGCATGTTACTGCCCTCTGTCTACTTGTCTTTAGACAGCATGATTGATATGGCTGCCTGCTGCTCAGAATTTAAAAAGAGAAAGCAAAGTAGAAAGTTGAGTATCTATCACATAAACATGCTCGAGTTTCAGACAATGGAACATTTTTGATTCAAAGAGTACACTTTCAGCAAGCAAAAATGCACATGCTAATTTGCCAATATGTTACATGAGCCTATCACAGGAGATTTTCTAGGAACACAAAGTACTTCTGGAGGATTAATAGTCTACTTTCCCAGCTTCAAACTGACCTCACACGTTTGGTCTGAGAAGGTCTTACATGAATATTAACAGCCTTTGTTCCCTGTTTATCTTCTAAGAGGGTGTTCTGACACAAATATCATGAGTAGGAGGAGCTGGTGGAAGAACATTTGCCCTGGAAAAGACTTGCTTTATTTGAATTAGCAGTAGCAACTTGAAGAGCTAAGTATGGATCTTGACTCCTCCACCATATGACTTGTTAAGGGCATTCATATTCATCTATTCCAAATGATGAACTGAGTCATAGATTGGGAAAAGCTTTCGGCTGGGGTCCAGGAATAACCTTATAAACCACACAAACACTGGTCTCAGCCAGACAGGGATAGTTTATTGAGTATATGCCTCTGGGCTAATCAACCAGGGCCACATTGCAGGTTTAGGAATGGAACCATGGCCATGAGTTAAGGTCCTAGGACTTTTTAAACTTGAGATCTACAAATATCTATACCATATGATTCCACCAATTGCTATTTAGGGATAGAGAGTTTTACTTAGGATCACGTCTATGTTGTACTCTTATCCCACCTCCCATTCAACTGTGGCAGGAAACTTGCCTTGTCTCATATTGAAGTCCTAACTTGTCTACCAGAATGGAACTTGTCTTATCTAACATTCAACCAGGTCATCAGTTACTCATGCACATGTGTCTTTCTGCCAAGTAGGATATCAATTTCCAGGGAGGTCTTGGGAACTTAAACTCTACTGTACTTCTACTCAAAATGGAAGTCTTATTTTAAGTAGTTTCATATATCTCTCATGTTGGGATCCATTTCAGGGACATCTTATAAAAGCAAATGCCATAAATCCTTATAAACAAGCCCAGGAAGTGCTACTGAGTGGTTACATTGGGTCCATATTTATTGTAGGTAACTAACTATACTAAGAAGTTCTACTGGCTTCTATTGTGATTGATTTCTAAGGGAACAGAACATAGCAGAATATGTAATGAACTGGGCATTAGAAAGTTTTTTGTAACCACAGAAACATATGGAAAAGTTTCCTTGTAATGGTAGGCTAGCCACATAACAGTTACTTAGGACTTAACATATTCTCTACACCTTAGCATTCCATCTAAGATTGAATATTTTACAATAGCCTTAATACCTGCATATATATATATGTATATGTATATATATATGTATATATATACATATATATATATATATATAGTGTGTGTGTGTGTTTGTGTGTGTGTATGTGTATATATATGTGTATGCACATGTATGTATATGTGTATGAATCCAAGCATTTGTGATTCAAATAGAGTAGTAGTTTATCAAATTATTTTGCTCAAGCTAGAAGTATTTATCTGCAAACTGAAAAAAATTCCCTATTCTATGACGTTATCATGACATGACATATGCATCTGTACAACACCACAGATTAACAATTGTGACTCAGGTCTTCTAGGGGTGTGTGTGTGTGTATGTGCATGTGAGTGTGTGTGTGTATATATGCTAAAAGTGAACTTTTAACCTTTAGCATCATTCCTCAGAAGCTATATACACCTTGTTTTTTAGGTCAGGGCTTTCACTAGTCTAGACAGACTGATCTTCTGACCATAGAAATCTACTTCTCTCTGACTACATAATACTTGGATTATAAGAGCATGCCACTCTACCTGGATTTTTTTTAAATACAGGAATGGAAGTCAGGTGCTCATGTTTATGTAGAAGGTACTTTATGGTCTCAGCCATCTCATCAGACTTCTAGTAAACCATTATAACCCATCCCCATCGGTGACAATATTTGACTCATTTTAGAACTCTTTACCCTCATGTTTTGCCATGCTAAAATGTACAAAACAGAGTGTGTTCAGTTCAGAGATATATAGCATTGTTCTACAGCCACCTCCTGGCTCTGAAATGTTTTCTCTTCTTTCCAAACTCAACATCTGTGCCTATCAAATAGGTAATAAATTGCCCTTCTCCTTTCCATACAGCTTCAAGCAATTGCCCTTGTACTCTCTGTCTCCCTGACTTTGACTACTCTATGCCACACAAGTAAAATGAGTCTGCTTAACAAAATATTTTCACAAACCATAAATTCTAGAAGACAGGCACATAGTATTAAATTCTCTAATCCAAATAGTAAGCAAAAAAGGCTGCTGTGCTTCCTTATGACGAGGTATACTTGTCCACTTTCTGTCAAAAGTATTTCCACTCTCCTCTCATGAAAGATAGATAGACCCTCAGATTGGCTTGAGCTCTCAAAGGTCCCTTTAGGCAGTCAGTGTTCCTGGGAAACCACAGGTGATTGAGATTTACTTTTCTGACTGGTCAGCACTGTCATAAGTGCTCATGTTTCATCCTCTAAGATGGATTCTGCATCCAAAGAGAGATCTGGCTCTATTAAAGCATGACTTTGAGATGTCAGAGAGCAGAGCCACAGCTGCTGCTCTAAAAGATTTGCAACCTCCTCACTGACACAGCGGAGCTGCCCTGTGGTAACAAGTACTTGATCAAGGTTTGGCCCAAGAACTATCTTCTTCATGAGACACCATGAAAACTCTCATAATACCTGGCTATCAAGGGACTAAAAGTTTATATTCCCCACAAACCTTTGCACTGAAGTGCTAACAAGGAAATTCTATTAGAAAATGAATTCTGCATGGAAATGGTGTTACATGCCTTTATTCCCAACACCAAGGTGACAGAGGCAAGCAGATCTCTGTAAGTTTAAGGCCAGCCTGGTCGATAGAGTGAGTTTCAGGACAGCTAGGGGTACACAATGAAACTCTGTCAAAAAACTTAAAAACAAAAAAAGGAAACAAAACAAAAAAGAAAATGGATATTAAAAGGTGATTAGAGGATAATCCATGAATAAAGTTAGCACCATTACAAAGGAGGACCTTCTTCTTTTACCATATAAGAGCAAGACATGAACATATCTTTAATTTTTTATTTTATTTCATCTTTAAAATGGGGTCTTATATAGTAGAGGCTGGCCTGAAACTTACCAAGGATGATTCTCAACTTCTGATCTCCTGTGTCTAACTCTTGAGGACTAGAACTAGAAGTATGCAATACCATGTCTACCTTTAAAATGTGATGAAGATCTAACCCAGAGCTTTGTGTACTGCATGCTAGAGAAAGGCACTTTCTTGGTGGTTTGATAAAAGTCTGTTTATCCTGGCATCCTCCTTTTGGACTGGTAGAATCCAGAACTGTAAAAGAAAATAAAAACAACAACAGCAACAACAAAACTTTTCTGATTGATAAACCAGTCAGGAAAAAAAAGGGCCAGTCAGTTTGTGAAAATTCATTACAATACTTTTGAACTTTAAAATTTGTAATTGAACAGTGTTGTCCTCCTACATTTCTGCTTTTGTTAAAGCAGTGGTTCTCAGCTTGTGGGCCCTGACCCTTTGAAAGGAGCATATAAAATATCCCTTGTCAGATATTTACATTATGAATCAACAGCAGTAAAATTATACTTAGAAAGTAGCAATGAAATAATTTTTGGTTGGGCTCACGACAACACGAGAAACTGTATTAAAGGATTCCAGCATGAGGAAGGTTGAGAACTACTGACTTGTGCTCTCTTGCTTGCCCAAATAGGCAAGCCCTGGAGCAGTGAGAGAAACAATGTGACTCACAGATTGGTTTCTTAATGTAGGGGTGTTCCCCCACATATTTGATTGGTTAATAAAGACTACAAGAAGCCAATCATTGGTAAAGAAATGGAGGTGGGATTTTCCAGGCAGGACAGGAAGAGATGCAGAGAGAATGAGGAGTTGGACAAGACAGCGGGTAGACAAGAAGATGCAAGATGTAGACTGGGAATTGTTAGATATGGTGGTGACTTTTGCCACCAGAATAGCTGATGAGTTTAGGATGATAGATTCCACGCACAGTGGTTGTATCATCTATTAATTTTAAAATTAAGATTGTCTGGTGTTTTCCATTAGGTGAGCTGTTTGGTGCAGCTGGCCACTGGGCAGTGGCTGAAAAGAGAGTGATCTAAGAGATCTGGAGAGGCAGAGACATTGTTTGTGGAAGAGGCTATGGAAACATTGGTAATTATGGTCTCGGGCCCATTGCAACAAGCTACTAACAGAGAGAGACCGCTGTTGCCTGCACCTAGCTGGATTCAGCATGGATTTATAAAATTACATGCTACACCTAACATTGTTTCCTATTCTTTATTCATATGTACAGTAATCTTCAGTAATCTTAAAACAAACAAATACAGATCAATGAGTAAAAGTGGATTCTGTCTAACACAATCTTTTACTAACTTATCTTTTAAGAGACCATGATTAAGCTACCCAAAGTACAGGAAAGAAACACATGTTTTTCTGAATGCATGAAGATTATTTTAAAATCCTTTGTGTGATGAGGAAATAAAACTCAATATGAAAAGACATGAATTTGTTTACAGTGTCTCGGCTACCTAGAAAATTTGAAATCTGGTGACATGCCTGCCAAACTTTGAGGTCAAGTTAATAGATACCTAAAGCTACTGTGAATATTTGTTTTAATATAATTTTTCTCATTATTTAGAAATATGTCATCTCTTTTAAGCAGGACATCTCAAAGAATTCCTAAAGATGATGTGTAAATTGCATTTCTTCACTATTATTAAGTTCAATTATGATAGCCAGAACCAGATTACAGACGATATTTCCAACATAACTCAGAAACAGTGGTTGAGCAGGGATGCATCCTGTTCTCTGTGGCACATATTACTTGCTTTCTACAAATTATAAAATAACAGTGGGGTGGAGAGGTGATTCAGTTGGGACATTTTTCCAATACAAGCATAAAAAAGCTAAGTTCTCTCCCAAGCACTAATGTAAAAAGAAAACAAAAAACAAAACAAAACAAACAAACAAAAAAACTATGCCGTGTTGCCTGCCTGTAATTGATTCTGGAGGCAGAGCTTACTGGGCAGTGAATCTAGTCAAATTTATGCTCTCTGTGTTCAGGTTTAGTGATAGAATGTGTCTCAAAAATATAATATGAAGAGTGAGACATTGGCCTCCACATGCATGGCATGTACACACACACACACACACACACACACACACACACACACACGGGGAGAGAGAGAGAGAGAGAGAGAGAGAGAGAGAGAGAGAGAGAGAGAG
>NW_021604680.1:850196-872267 GCF_004785775.1 Grammomys surdaster
AGAGAGAGAGAGAGAGAGAGAGAGAGAGAGAGAGAGAGAGAGAGAGAATAAATGTCAAGTAGCCTTGTGGAGGACCTCAGTGAGTATAGATTTGACCAAGAGGTCTACAGGACTTATTTATTCTGGTCTTTAGGATCTGTGAAGATTAGGTTTTGTTTTAAATACTTCTTAGCAAAACTAGGAATTTCTGTGCTTAATTTAGAGTCACAAAACAAGGTGTCAGAATATTAATAGGTTGGATAGAAAGGATAAGTTTTTCTATCTCTTGTATCCAAGCAACTCTTAAAAGCTGTAGTTCTAAGCCATGATCCATGAAGCTCTGTAGTCCTCAGTCCTTTGAGCTGACTTCCAAACTTTTTCTTTGCCATGGGCTCTAATAAGGATCCTCAGTATTTTTTTTAAAAAAGTTATGAGTATCATGTAGCACATTTCCCTCAAATAATAGCCTCTATTCTTCTCCACAATACAAATACAACAAAAATTCTTTTCCTACACATTTGCTGTGTAAATCAAATCTTTAATCTTTGGATCCTGTTTTTTTCTCATATTCTTTTATATTCCATGAGCAAATCTCACTGGTTCCTTCTGGACTCAGATACACTTGGAATTTTCCCAGCTCTTGTTGTTCTGGTGCTGCATTCTTTACAACTTTTAGCTCCTCTTTCTTTTTCTTTCCCTCCTATTCTCTGTAATTCATTCTGGATTAAGAAGATTAGGATTTCCTAAATGTCCTCTCTGACATACTCATTCCACTATAGTGAGTTTGTTTATTTGTTTGTTTGTTTCATTGTTGTTTGTATGAGACAGTTTTATGTAGCTCAGGCTGAACTTAATTTCAATATGACCTTGTGTTAGCATTCCTTCTAGGCTTTGCCCACAGTTATCTGGCAGCAGCCAGGTATGCCTGACTCACTATAAAAGAGGCTCCTCCTCACTCTCTTACCCTTTCTCTCTTACCCTCTTACTCTCTTCACTTCTCTGTCCCTTCTCTTCACATTCCCCTGCCACTTCTCTCCATGGGTTCCTAGCCAGCCTCCTCTCTCTTCCTCCTTTCCCTCCCTCCGTCCCTCCGTCCCTCCGTCCCTCCGTCCCTCCGTCCCTCCCTCCCTCCCTCCCTCCCTCCCTCCCTTCCTCATCTATCTATCTATCTATCTATCTATCTATCTATCTATCTATCATCTATCTATCTATCTATCTATCATCTATCTATCTATCTCTGCCTTTCTTTGTCTCTGCTCCCTCCTCAACTCACTTTCTCATATCCCAAATAAACTGTACTCCATACTTTATCTTTTGGATGGCTAGTACCTCAGGGGGAAGGGATGCCTGCAGAAGCACCTCCTTCCACCTCACCCTACGTATCCTGCCTCTACCAAACATATCCTGGCTTTTTTCTTTCTTTTTTTTTTTTTATAAAACACAACATCTTGGACCTTTGATTCTCTTTCCTTCCCTTACTATGGAATATTGTAATTGTATGTGTGTACCACCACGCCCTATTTATTTGAGGCTGAGGATCAATCTGAGGGCTTTTGTGCATACTATAAAGCCCTTTAAGAACTGATTTACATCCCAAGTCCGTTGAATTACATTAGTAAGCCTGTGTCTACCAGATGACAATAAACACAAATCTAAGTAAACACTATAGGATGACAAATCTATTCTGAAGCAATACATGTCTTCTCTTTCAAACACAGAGCTATTGTAAAGTAACAGTCTTCCAGAAAATGGGAGTATAGGCAAAAAAAGATGCAAAAGTATGGGTGCTGTGAGTGGAAACTAAGAGGGGGTGAACAAAGCTATCAGTATCTGTAAGATGCTGAAGTCAAGATGATTCAAGAACCTTTTAACCAAACTAGTGAGCATGCTCATGTGCACTTTTGTTCTTAACATGAACTTTGAAATAAGTCAGTTAAACATGAAAGAGCCCTAGACAGTACTTTGAGCTACACTGAAATCAATAAACCCAGAGAGTAGACATTTTGTGTTTTTTCCTGGGTTGTGTTGGCTAGGAGACAATGATCCAAGATATCAAAGTGGGCACTGAGGGATTAATTACTTGACTCCTCATTAAACAAAGAATAACATGGCAAGGCAAATTTGTATTATACACAAAAGGATACAAAATTCTCTCTTTATTAAATATACAATATTTACAGGTAAGTCTTCTGTACAGCAAAAAAAAACCATAGAAAATAAATAAATTGACTGCTTATGCTTTCTCCATACACTGTATTAGAACATGTTACATGGTCTACAAAACAGACTTGAGATGTGCCAACATCATATGGGACTGAACATTCTGTTACAGAAACAAAACATATAATATCAAGCAAACAAACAAACAAACAAAAAACCATGAAGGAGTCTCCAGCTAATTCCAGTGGATTTTTGTTTTGTTTTGCCTCTGTTGTGCTTTTAACAAAAGAAAGCCTGATATATATTTGGGAAAGGTCCTTTTATATTTTGTTACTTACTTTCTAAAAGTAATCTCCCTGACCTCTCATTTTTCTAATAAAATACTGATCACGCCAGAAAGTTTCTAATTTCTCATTTGAAATCAACATGGTAATTCAGTTTCTTAGGGATTTGGTAATTTCATGAACCAAATATGAGTTGTTGTCTACTTTATTAGTTATAGTTAGAGTGTGTTATATGTCTTTGTTTCCTTATGTTCTACATTCCTGCCATGGGCTCTCTGGCAGTGGGAAGTGTATGTTAAAGAGATTTAATATAGGCTATTGGGAAATCCTTCTATTCTCAAGTTTGGGAAAAATTACTGGCAGTGACCCTCACCAAATACAAAGTCCTTCTCATGATACTACTACACTACTTTAAGCAAGGTATGGTTATTTACTTATTTTTTTGTAAGAGTATACAAGGCAGGGCAAGATTATGCTTGGTACTGTCCTTCAAAGAGAAAAGATTAAGCTAGTAATTCAGATATGTCTTTGGGATATGGCTGACTATCATGTAAACATATAACTAGTCAGAGCCCCATTCATTTCATCCTGTACTGTTGCAATGTAAATGGCTCCATCTGGGGTGGTCATTCAAGGAGGATTCAGGGTTACAGAGTCCTGCTCTGCTTACCCAGTGCTTTTATCATGTCTTCTGAGATTTACTGCTGGGATCTGAAGCATGGCACAGTATAATGCTAATTAAATTATGACTAGGCCATAATCACTGGCATAACATTAACTTTATCATAACTTGGGACTAGCCTCCTAATTTTAGTCTGCTATTTGATGCACACTTTTCTTGGGTACTAAGAGTCATCAAAGGAAGACTTCTCACAGAGTGTCAGGTGGTTGCTGTCTGAAGTACACAATGTAGTGGATGGAGAATGATATACTATTGTATTGTTATACATGCCAAGATGGCATGACCAAGAAGGGTAAAAAGGACCACTTGACTGACAACAGTATTTCCTTGTTTCCATCCATTGAGCATTTGATTAAGGGCAATGGACATAAGGATCTTGATTATAGTTTAATTTACTTAAAGCTGCCATTAGGGTGTTCACCCTGTTCAGATAAAATCAATGTGGAGATAATTCCAAAGCATCCCTGGACTATACTAGTAAAACATAAATCTTGAAATGTACTAAGGTAGGTTGAAATGTCATGTGAAACTGAGTAAACTATTTCTTATACAGGGTCACTAATATTGCCTGTCCACTAAGGTGTAAGACAAATGCATGAAGGAGACTCCTGAGTTAGGAGCCAGAGACATATGAATAAGAACCATCCTTACTTCATGGTGGAAACTTTGGCTCTCTTCACCTCCAGCAGCCATTGCTTGCTCCTTAAATACTCTTTTCTTCCTTGACAAGAACCCAGGAAGGCTACTCTAATACAAAAATCCACTGATACTTAAGCCTTGCTCATATCCACCTAACCATCTGTAGACTATAAACAATACAAACAGCAGAGGACTAGCAGTCAAACTTTACTGTTTCACTATAAAATGTGCTTCTTATTCTTCCACAGAGTACTTTAGTGAAAAATAAGAGGGGGAAAATCACTTAAAAATAGCAAAAACAATCATTAGAACCCTGTCTGAGGCATTTAAATAATTTCCAACTCAAAGTAGTAATACCTCTCTCCATAGAAATTAGGTATGGATATATTTTCTTGGAGACATTTGAGAAACTGCCTTGTTAATTTTTATTCTCTCTCTCTCTCTCTCTTGTGTGTGTGTGTGTATTGCACATTCTCCCCTTTTAAGTGTATCAACCATTTCTAATTTGTGAACACAGAGATAAGAAAGAACAACAAACATTTTAAAAACAAATTACAAGAAAGGCTTGGTGTAACAACAGAGAAGGGTTGAAAAATTCCCAAGAACTTGTATAGAGAAGCAATTCAGATAAATTGTGAGACTTTTAAAGAAACCATTTCTAATCTGTGTGAGAGACATGAAATAGCATTCAGTCATCCTTCATAAAATCAAGCATGGTTGCATTTGCTTCTACCACCCTCTCTTTATCTTCCTTTGACACTTGCAGGTACAATATTGCATGTTTATTTATTTAATTGAAACATGTCCTATAGGACAGTTGAAGACCAAGCATACCCAAGCAATGGTTTCAGGAACAATGAATGGTAGAACTCTATAGGTGCCCATGAATCTCTTACCCAACTGCTGTTGTAATACTATTGATGGCTTGCACCTCTAGGGAATTCAAAGGAAATAAAGCAGTTGATAGACAAAAAATTAAATAATAGTTTCACAGATTAGTTCACATGTCCATGGATATAATGGGGATGTTATTAATGTAGCTTCCCAGTGTGAGTCTTCTAATTGAGCTGATATGATATGGAGAGATAACATACATGACATCCAGGTCTGAAAACAGCCATATAGAACATATAAGTATGACCTCACTTAGATGGGTAGCACATAAATAATTATTTATTCAACAGAAAATTTCTAGTTCTCAGAGACTTGCCTAAATATAGGCAAATGGATTTTTAGGGCTGCGTGGGGAGAGTTAAAAAATGTTAGACTATCCACCAAATTAAAGGAGATATAAAAGAGCTGTGGCATAAGTAAATATCCACCATAGAAGTGAAAACAGAAAGAAGCAGAATTAGAGGCTGCTCTTTTCTGCCTATTTTCTTTATATGGGTCTGCCACATGAAGAAGCATATATTTGGAAAGGTTTAACAAGAACATAGAAAATATAGCATCCTTTCAAATGTATCTGATATAGGCAGAGATGATGGTTCAGACCTACGAAGAATCTGGTACTTTTCTCTGAGTTTTGAGGCCAGTATAATTTATAATGGGATCAATCAGCCAGGGTTACTTAGCAAACCCTGTCTACAGAAATTGTGTGATACAGGTACCACTTGTTCTTTCTCTGTCTAAAGAGTCCATTTACAATCTTTTACAGAACTTTGTCTGCATAGAGCAGTTACCTATTTTGAGGAAAAGAAACAAAGCAATCATCTCTCATAGAATTAATTAATAAGACACAAAATTCTAAGAACTATTTAGAAACATGTTAGCTTCTAGAAGCCTCTGGAAACGGTTTGCAAATTAAGTTCTGTACAGAACTTGCCATCTTCTCCCTGATGCTGTGAGTAGACTTCTGTTGCTGTAACACAATTGAGTAAGTGCATATACCAAATAGATCTTGTCACCATCTTAACACTGGCTCTTGCTTCTAGCTCTGATGGCATTCAGCGTAGGAGAGTGAGGCTTACTAGATTTTTACCTGGTGTGTGTTGTGAGGTTATGAAGAAATTCTGATTTAGCCCTGAGACTACTTACAAGAGTATACCAACTTGGCATTTATCAACCACTTTGTCCATATGCCCAGGCTCATGATCTGCATAACCTATACATCTGGGTAGGACAGCAGTAGAATATGTGCTATGCAGAGGGCAAAGACTGGCTTCATGCATTTCCCTATATGATTATCCATAAGTACATATTAGTGGATGAATAAACTGTACACTCTCAGTTGGCTTTTAACTCCATTTTTATCCATCAATATCATGTCAACAAAATATGGTGGTTGCATATAAGGACTCCAGTAAGAAAATATTTCAGTGTAAATAGTCTTTCTTTAAGTATCATTTCACTGTTAGTTGTGCTTAGGACTAAATTTCAGCATGACTTTCATTTTGGTGACAGGAAAATATGCAGGCAAGGAAAAACGTGATTAATACAGCCTTTTATAGAGTCATAAAATTCAAAATTAGAAACTGGACAACAGACAAGGAGGAAGTGAAGGAAATAAACGGTCAAAGTCTCCCCTTTTATTAGATAACCATTCTCCATATTAAAGAGAAAAAATTAAACAGGATGTGCTTGTTAGAATTGCTTTAAAATGAATCACTAGCAAAAGATAAAAATATTCTAAAAGAGAAAGAGGGTGTGTCAAAATTTATAGAAAATATTAAGGAAAGAACATATATTTAATACAATATCTCAATGTTGTAGTCTGTTCTATATTCCATCCTTACCTCTGTAGCTTTGAAAAGGAAGAAAAGCTACTGATGGGCAACTGGATGACACTAGCGAGGACGTTTAACCTCCTTATCCATGGCAATGATGGACAGTCAGAGGTAGGATACTTCCTAAGAAGATGGATTGTCTATCAACTGTTAAGTACCTGCTTGGCAAATCAGGTATGCCCTGCAATGGAAATTGACCAGTACTTTGTCTTTCAAGGATCTTCCTTCAAGTATTACCCAAGGACTGAAGTGGTTGGATGGTTTATCCCTTGTCTTATCTTGGAGGTGGTTCCAAGGAATAAAAAAGACTTAAGAATATTGTTACCATAAATGACCAAGATTGTCCAAGATTGACCATCCACAAACTCAAGATGCCTCTTCAAATAGATTATATGGTTTCTTGCCAAAAGAGCCCAAAGCCTGAGATGCTTTACTACTTTATTTAGGCACATGAGTCAAGTGCATGCAGCACCACTGTGTACATGGGAGCAGGTACAGAGTGGAAAATGTAAAGTGTGTCACATACTCTTCTGTGAAATCCTCTCATCTAGAGATGACCCCACTGGCCCATGCAACAGCCAGTTACTTGCCTCTTGGGAAATATCTCAGCTGAGGAATGAACTCATTATCTGTGTTCTAGAATGGGAATCCTACTAATCTCTACATTTGTCCTTTACTGGACCTTTCTTGATTGGATGAACTGGGAAAAACTTACTTGATATTTCTCATTTTTTATGTAGCTATTTTTCTTTCTTTTTTTTTTCAGTTTTCCTACAAGCTCAGTTACGATGGTCTAAGCCTTTTCATGGAACCAATTTAGACTTTTATTTGAATTCTGTTTATGCTGACTACACACAATAGAAAAAAGTGAGCATTTTTGAAATAATATAGCTAGCATGTTCTATTAAAAAGGAGAAAAGAGGTGGCAAGTTATAAGAACAGCTACTTCCTCATAGCTTTCTTAAAGCCTCCTGCTATCAGGGCACTTTATCCATGCTTAAAAACAGCAAGCCAAGAGAGGAGCAAAGTACCTGCTAACTATTCTGTCACTCTATATTGGAAAGTACTGACTCTCTATTGAAAGGATGATGAATGGAGTCCAGGGTTACTTATGGTGTAGACATTAAACTAACATAAATAAACTTATCTGGTTACTCATCAAATGTCACTAAGACTAGCAGGCCAGAAGTGTCTCCCTTGACTTGGGTCCCCCAGCAGGTTGTCTTTATAACCTTAGCCTTCCAATTAAAGTCTGTTTGTTCTCATAGATGTTATGAAGAGCTGCCTTCCTATGTTCCAGGCACACCTGTAGCTTATCTCAACTCAGCTATCAAGGAATCTAATTTTCTCACCTCTTTATAAAGTCAGATTCTTCCAGATATTTCAGTCCTAAAGGGAGAAAGGCTACAGGCAGGACAAATGATTGTTGCCTTGCCAAAGGTCACATACTCACTAGGCTCTTTGATCTTTTAGCCATACCTTAGGACAGACAGTCCTGGATACTTTTCAAGTACCTGATTTAGACACACACACACACACACACACACACACACACACACACACACACACTTGCTTTCCCTGGGTAGATTCACTTTCCTTCATATTCTCCTGCTTTATTGGGCTCCCTGATAAATTCATCACTTAAAAAATGATCTGATAATATCTTCCTTTGATAGACACAGACACACACACACACACACACACACACACACACCTTTTCTACTCTAAAGCCATAATAACTAATAATATTGTATTGGGCAGGAAGAGTTGTTAAAGGCAAACACCACAGAGCTCAAAAGTCTAATAGAAGATGCCAAGATCAAGTGCCGGAGAAACTGTGGAGTGAGGTTTGGAACTGGATTACAAACCTAGAATGTGCATATGTGTAAATGTATCTCTTCCTTGTTTACAATAGTGAAGTCTGTGCCTCCAGTGATCATTTCAAAATGACACATATGTGAGTTGATTAGAGTAGCCACAGCTATATGATCTCCTGAGCTAGGTCAAGGAGATCAGTGCTCTTTGTGGATGCATGTGTGTTCAGAAATTCAATGGTAAGTGAGAGAAAGAAAATGTTTAAATTAAAAGAAAAAAGAAAAGAGAAAAAGAGGGAAAAGTCAGCCAAAAAAAAGGACCATGTGTCCCTGCAGTGGCTTAGATGAAATATTCCTGTTTGCACTCGGTGGCTGTGTTTTGCAAGTCAATCTCATTTCTAAAGGAACTGTCCACATTTTCTGGGTATTCTTTCTTCATCTGATTGGTGCGGTGTGACTGCTTATGTTGATAGAGGAAGCGGGTCATGATTCCAATGACACACAAAGTAATAAATGTCACCACTGCTATGACACCTGTAGGGAAGAAATAGAAAAAGAGAAGACAGTTGTCACTGAGAAAATTCAGTCTCAACAAAGGCGTACTTTTGAGGGGAGAAAAAAAGACAAGGCCAATACACAACCCCAAATCTATTCTGTATCCAGATATAAAGGCCTGCTCAGAAATTCTTGGTTTTCATTTCTAGAAAACCACCTGGAAGCACAGTACTGAGGGGTAAAATTTATTTTTTCTAGAAAGTTATGTTGATAACCAAAGAAGGAATATGGAGTTAGAACAACAAAGGAATTGTGTAGTTTAAGAGTTATATGTTGGTTTTGTTGCTAGGGATCAAACACAGATTTCACAGATTTTAAATCCATCAAGCCTTGCTAAGAATCACTTGATATAAATATCAACTCATTTTTTGTCTGTCTCTGCTTCTCTGTCTCTTTGTCTCTCTGCCTCTGCTTCTCTCTCTCTATCTCTGTCTCTCTCTGTCTCTATGTGAGTATGTGCACGTGTGTGTGTGTGTGTGTGTGTGTGTGTGTGTGAGAGAGAGAGAGAGAGAGAGAGAGAGAGAGAGAGAGAGTGAGAGTGTGTTCATGTGTCATGGCTGTCATAGGATTTGTGTTTATGACAAAAGACAACATTTCAGAAGTCTGCTCTTGCCTTCTACTTTGTTTTGAGGCAAGGTCTCTCTTGCTGTCTCTGCCACTTCACCACCTTCACCTACATAGAGAGACTTTCTTTCAAAATAAATAAACAAAAAATCAACCCAGTCAGCAACAAACATTGTATACACAAAATTCATGATGAGTATCAACAAAACACTGAAGATTTGGTCATCAAAATAATTTCATTTCTAGTAAAGTATACATATTTGTATATTTCATATGTTCTAAATTGTCTAACTGAGAAACTACCTATTTTATTGCTGGCGATTGTTCAACTTTGACAAAAATTCCTTGGTCTAAATGTCATTATTCATGTGAAGAGATACCAGACAGTTAAATATATAGATCTCTTTTTCACCAATTTTTAACAGCTATAGCAATAACTAAGACAAGTTATGTTTGTCATATAGTCTAAACTCATTTTGTAACCTATTTCTCAAATATTTAAAAACAAGTCAAAAGAATATATTAAAGTTTATTCTCTAATCTGTGTTGCAACAAATTACTCAGAAGCATTAACTGTTGACTTTATATGTGGTAGATGTAGTCTCTTTTCTGCTGCTGGTGTCAAGGGGTTATTGCATGCTTACTCCTGAGCAAGCTTAACAGAATCTCCTATGGGGCTTTGGTAATCCTCCCACTCTCAATGAGACTTAATTAAACTAGTCAATGAGTGATAAAGGCCAAAGCACAGTCTTTATCAAATGAAAACTTACAGGAAGAAAAAGAATTATAAAATTCTCTATGATGTTTACTGATTTCAAAGAAAGATCAAGTTCTATCCTCATCCCTGGAGAAGGCATTCAGGTCACATAGATGTCTTAAGGATGTCCCTAAGGAAAGGTCATGCTTCTTCTCTGGTATGCTACTGTTGTGGAGTCCTTCCATTCCCATTCTTTTATGGAACCCCTTTCTATGCTGCTACCACTGCCTACTTCCCTACATACTTTCTAGTGTACTCATTATAGGAAGGCAGTAACTGTATCTCAGGTCTGATTCAGAGAATGAGCTAATTAAATGAGAGTGAAATGAGTGACTCCTGCTGACTTGTAAAGAACTCCATCTGTTATGAATTCATTCATTCATCCAAGTTGCCAGAATGCAGGGGTGAGACACCTGGCTTTTTATATCTCAGGCATCTTGCATCAAACCAAACTTGGGAGACAGTATATGTTGCAAGACCCAAATGGGAACATCAAACTACTGCAAGAATTAGACAAGCTGAAACAGAATGAAGAGTGGAGTAGAGTGAGACTACAGTCAGCTCATAAACTGTGAAGGAAAGAAAAGTGATAGAGAATGAACTAAAAGCAGAGTAGGCAAGCTCTATATCCACAACCATATGGAGTGCTAGAATTGGGCTTCTATCATATAGGGTTCACCATGCTCATTAGATCTAACCCAAGTCACTTAGTAAAGGAAAACTGAAAGTGACTACATCTCTGTCCATCTGTTTGCCCCACATGACTTCTTCCACACATAATTTTATTGGTCTGTTTTGCTTGTGCTTTAGGAGTGACAACTGGATGCAATGAACAAGATGCAGGCTGCTTGCCTGTGAGTAAATGTTCCAGCTGTTGTTTCAGAGCACAGCTGCTTACTGAATTTGAGGCAGAATAAAGCCACAGAACTGGTGGCACAGAAGGAGAGTCTGCTGTTAATCTTACACTATGCATGAAGAGGCAAAGTGCTGAACAGAGAGTGCCTGATTGTAGATGCTGCATGATCATGGGTAAAGATGACTTAAAGTAACTTTCTACAGAAAACTGGGCCACAGATTTCTTCTCTGCTTTCAGCAATGAAAACAAGTTACCTCCAATTACTGCCGAGTCACTTCGGACTGCATTTGTGAGTGGTTCGCGCTCATCTGTCTTTTCAAAGGAATCTAGAAAGAGAAAAAGACACAAAAGATAAACCTCACCTTTCAGTCAACCACAGGGAGAGAATATGCAATGTACACCTATGAAATAGTATAAAAAGGATCCTTAAGTAAGAGATGAACTAGCATTTGAAAGGAACCCAAAAATTGGCATTTAAAAATAATGACCAGAGTTCAATCCCAGAACCTGAATTAAAAGCTGAATTCATTCGGGGTCTGCAATTTGTTATCTCAGTTAAAGAGTAGCTGTCCATATATCTAGATGACATGTAGACACAAGAGGGACTGTGCATCTGAAGCAAGATAAAGAAGAGACAAGACTCCCAAATCTTTGTCCTCTCACCTCCACAGGTTTCATGACATAGTTTGTAAACATTTAAATATTTGTAAATATTTAAGAATAAATTGTACTGCTTACAACCAATAACTTAGGACTTATTATCATTAGCTTATCAGTAAGTTGTGGGATAGCCTTGAGCTGGATGAGAATGGTGCCTGAGCCATGCCCCTTCAGTCACCCCCTTAGCATTTACTTTGCAGGAGAATTCGTTGCACTGACAGCTGCCATTTACTTCAGCACACTTTCCTCTTTGCCTCAATTTACTCTCTGACTGCACGAAGACCTCAGTCTTCTGACAAGGACAACTGAAAGCACTGGAAGAACTAGCTCCTCAGAGCAGCCCTAACCAGGAAAGCAGCTGTCAGGTATATACTCTTAACCTCTGAGTTAAGCTCTTGGCCAGATTAATTTTCTTTAGAGGCTGCACCTCATATATCTCAGACTGGACTTTACCTGGCTATGAAGTGGAGGTTGACCTTGAAATTGCCATGTAATGGAGGACAGGAGACAGACAAAAGAAGAAGTGAAGAAAGCCAGAGAGAGAGCCAGACAAGAAGTGGGAGAGACAGGAATGGGGAGAGGGAGGCATGAAGTGAGGAAGAAGACAGGGAAAGAGATAGATATGGATAGAAGAAAAGAACGGGGAAGGAGAGAGGAAAGAAGATAGATAAGGGTGAAGAGAAGAAGGTAGGAAAACTTAGAGAGGAAGACAGAAATAAGACAGAGTCAGAGGGAGTCAGAATGGGACAGAGGGGAAAATTGGATGAAAGAAATAAGAAGGAAAAGAAATAGGGTAACATGATCTCAGGAAGACTGCCAGTAAATGGAAGGGATGCAGAAAGACAGAGGAAAACAGAGAAGCAGGGAGGCAAGGAAGGAGGGAGTCAGGAAGGGAGGGAGAGAAGGCAGGATGGGATGGCAGATATTTAGCTATTTCACTTCTTATGTCCTTACAACATTCTTACTCTGGGATATTTTATTTCAAACTTCCATCCTGAAATTCCCTCTGCTTCTTTATGAATACTCAAATCATAACTGTCCACAGTTCATATGACTCCTTTAGTCTTAACACAGCTCACATTGGTTCCAACTTTATTTAGCTGATGTGCTACTTTTAGCATTATAAATAACATAGTGCTGATGTTAAGCCAGATTTATCTATTTATAACATCTTTTACGTTGATAGGTTAATGCATGTTAATTTACTTTATTAACTATAATTTCCTACTGTACACTAATGCAATGAAGAAAACATTTCAGATCTGCTAAGGTGTCAGATACAGTAGTATGTTTGGTCATTGTGTTCTGCAAGTAACCTTTATTTCAGTGATGATCCATTTCCAGAGCTTTTCTCTTCACTGCTGATCTCCATTTAATATTGTATTTTAAAATCAGATCTTAGCTTTACATCCTCCAAAAATAAATGCCTTAGCTTAAGTACATGAACATGTCTATGTATCCATGCATGCACCCCTTATAATCTACTATTTATCTACATACCATCTGTCTACCAATATATTGACATACCTACAATTTCTCTATTAGAAATGTGTATATGTGTGTGTGTTTATGTATATACATACATACATACATACATACATACATACATGTATATTTGTATTCATGTATATATGTGTATGTATATTATTGTTTTCTGGCTGTTGAGTTAAATCCATTACTATATCTTGAAATTTGACTACTAAGAATTACAGTCTACAGACTTTTCTCACACCACACAGATTGTACTTTTCCTGTTGCAGATCATTCCATTTGGTGTGCAGAGCCCATTCTTCTTAGACCTAATTACACTCACTGATTTATTCTTGATTTCACTACTTACATTTTAGTTATATCAATAAAATTTAATTTTAAGACTAATATGGAGGACACATTTATAGTATTTTTGCAAGTATTCTTGTTTCAAGACTGATGACAAAGTTAAGGATTTGCACATCAAGCATTTTTTCTAGAATAAGACAATAATGCAATTGCATGATTTGCTTATTGCTGGCTTATTGCATGGAAATGAATAAAGGAATATCCTTAATGAAGGAAATGTTCTTTTCTCCAGTGCTTGCCAAATATGATCTGATCATCCATGCCTACGTCTACTCCTGGGGTCTCTGACCCATTGCCTTTGTCTATATACCTGTTTTTATAACAGTATTCTATAATTTTGCTTATTATGTTTTTCCAATATAATGTGATATCAGGGAGTGTGATGCCTATAGATGTCTATAAATCCATGACAATTTTAATGTTATTCATGATAGCTGATATGTAGAATCAACTTAAGAATGAATGGATGAGTGCATACAAATGCACAGACACATACATGAACATGAACATGTCAACATAGACTAGAATATTACTTGATCTCAAATGTTGATCTCTTTATTTAAAAATAATGTGTCTAAAACCAATATTATATCAAGTGGAATAAGTTAAACATGATAAAGAAAGGGAATGGATGATTTCACTAATATTCAGAATCTAAAAATGAAAGACAGGAAGGACTTCCTGTCTGGGCCCGAGCATAGAGCAGGTCACAGGTGGCAGCTCTGAACCCAACCCCAGAAAACCAAGAGAAAGAGGGACTCCCAGGAGCTTTAACTCAGGCAGCATCCCAGGTAAAAGTGAATCACCCATGATGTCTGCTGTTAGAAGTTCTAATCCAGATGCTTGCCTCCGAACTTATACTACTCAGATCTTTGAAGGGCGACTGACAAGAACATCAAACAGCTAGAGATTGACATCACTAATCTGAAGAAATCCCTCATTTCACTGTCTGAAGAGACCTCCTAAAATCACAAAGATCCTTATTGGACTTGATTTAATATATTACAATAGAAAAGGCTGTGTACAGCTCTTGACTGTGTACAGCTCTTAAAGAAGAAGGTTGCCTTTACATAGACAAGACAAGGAGGGTTAAAGAGAGCATGAAATAGGTCAGTGAAGGCCCTAAGAAAAATCAGAGAGAGAAAGAGACAGATGAATGCTGGTACAAGAATTGGTTTTCAGCCTCTCCAAGGTTGTCAACCCTATTTCCTCCCATCTTGGGACCATTATTTGGATTCTTTTTGCTTTTTCTGCTGGTCCATGGCCCTCAAATAGGCGGGCTAACTCTGATACAACAGATAAATAATTTGGTAGCAAAACCTACTCAGATATATTATCATAAGTTAGCTATGGAGGACCACGAGACTCAAGATGAGGTTGTTACTTTATACAGGGTGTTTCCAAAACCCATCTCCACCCAACCTAAAAGAGGGGACTTCTGCCCCTAGACCAAGCAGAGAGGGGCCACCCAGAACCCCCTCTGACAGGTGATCTGAATTCTTGCTTAGGCTGCGAGGCTAAGCACTGCAAGGGAATATAAATAAAAGATAAAAATATCTATCTGGGTTCCCTGAGGGACAAGCCTGACTGCATAGGGATTGATGTCAAAAGTATTCCCTCTCCAGGAAAAAGACATCAGGACAGATATGTCCTTCATGCCTCACTGGACAATGACAGGGGGACTGGAGCCATTACAAGGTCCCCTTCAAATACTGCAGGTCAGGCCTCTATCCCCGCCTTCACAAGTTTAGAATTGCCACAGCCCTTCTATACTTAGAGAAGGGAGGAGATGTCAGGGGCAGCCCTGCCTACACACTGAAGGCCTAAAATCAGCCATAGGCCTAAAATCAGCAATAGGCCTGTCATACATGTATACTAACACCAAGTCTTGGGTCTCTGTGGAAAAACATTGAAACAGATGGCTATAAGGTAATGTAAACAGGCAGCTTTTGTGGAAATTTATAAGCCCTAGTAGTCATAGAGCTTGTAAATAGGTAGCCTGGGCAGACGATACCAACTTAGATAAGGACAAGTGAGTCATAGGCAGAGTCATAGTGACTTGTCCCCTGAACCTTCACCCAGCCGATACCCGGTTCTGAAGATATCTGTATTCCCCTGATCACCCACATTCCAGTGTCATTCCCTTCCCCACATCCTGCCTTTCTGTGTTTATAACCCCTGTGTGAATGAATTACGATTTGAGAAAAAATAAATTATAAAAAAATTAAAAAATGAAAATAAAAATGAAAGACAGAAACAAAACATAATAGCAGAACACAGTGATGTGTTACAGTAGCTTGAGTTTTGTTAGTTAAAGAAAATTAATTTTATCATGAATAAAGACGTAAAATGAACAAGTATGATTTTAAGATCCTATGTCCTCATCAGACAACTAGAACACACAGTATAAATAGGTAAAGTTATTTATGTTCAGAATATGCATTTATGTAATTATTTGTCCACTTACTTACATATTTATTTGTGTGTATGTGTGAAAAATTGATCCATGTCTACAGGAAGGTATGTTATCCCAGTGGGGGCAATGTTGAGGCCAGAGATGTACTTTTTGTATTTTCTTTAATCATTTGTCATGGTTCTTTTTAAGACTGGATTTCTGACTGAATCACTAATTCACTAATTCATTAATTCAGACAGGTTGGCTGGTGAAGGACTCCCAGGTATCTCTACTCTTTGGCCAAGCACTGAGTTACAAGTACTCACTGCCACACCTAGATTTTTATGTGGGTGCTGGAAATTGTAACCTGAGTCCTCATGATTATATAATAAGGATTTTAGCTATTATGTCTTCTCTCTATCACCTTCCAACTAACTTAATGAAAACAATCATCGTATAATACAAAGTAACACATTTTACACTTCATATGTCTATAACTTTGTTAATACCTCCTCCAAAAATCTACAACATAATATTGAAGTTAATATTATTTAAGTGCCCATTCTGATCTTTTCATGCCCTGTAAGCAATTAGATCCTCCTATCAATTTTCTCTTAAACAATAGTGATGCACGAATGCACAAAATACATATTACAATATATGTATGATATTTATTATGTGGAAGTATACAGTAATTATAACTGTTGATCAACTGAAACTAGAAACAAACTACGTAGGTGTGGATTAATTTTATTGTTAACATTTTAATTGTTAGCCTTCAATCATATAAATGCACAGTATGTAAATATTGCTAAGTTTCATACTTAAAATTTATTATAAATTAAAGTAATTGCTATTCCAGAATTAATATCCTTCTATTGTCTATTCTTGTTCAGCATTGTTTGTGTGATGGTTAGTGTTAATATCAATTGGAGAAGATCTAGAATCACTTAGATGATTGGTTCTGGATATGTTTGTGGCATTATCTTGATTTCTTAACTGAGCTAAGAAGAGCTGCTCACTGTTATTAGCACCAGTCCCTGAATGGGACACTGGACTGTATAAATGGAGAATGATCTGAATACTAGCATGTATATATCATTCTCTGCTTCCTGATAATGGATGTGATATGACCTGCTACCTCAAACTCCTATCATCTATGATGGACTGGACACTTGAACTGTGAAGCAGAATGCATTATTTCCTTCTTAATTTACTTATCTGAGTGCATTTTGTAAAATAGATATGACTCAAAAGAAGTCAGTTACTATTCATAACCACCTATAATCATACAAAGCAAAGGGCTAAGTGCTATTCACCAACACTTTAGCTCTAAAAGACAGCAGAAATTAATAATGAAAACTCAAGAGAGATTTCCCTGGGAAGTACCTGATGAAGAATGCACAGTGGTTACTGCATTCACATCAGAATCCACCATAGATCCACAGCTGGATTCTGTCAAAGTTTTTTGTACAGTCACAGGTGCAATGCTGGCATGGCGGAGGGCTGCCTTCAGTGGTGCTATATGATTGTATTGGACTGAAGAAAGGCATCCAATGAAACCCAAGGTGTTTGCTTGAGCAACTTCTGGATCCAAATCAAGAGTATCTGCAATGAATAAAAAGAAACACAGGTCTTAGTTTTTCCAAATGGTCTATGTGGTTTTTTTTTTTGACTATTAACTAAAATAGCTGAAACATCATTTTTTTTTTGAATATGGAAACTTCTTATGTATCTCTCTTCCTCTTTTTCTCAGCTACATATTTACTGGAGGTGACACTGGAGGTGTCAATACTTCATTCAACTACATCTCATAGAGAAGAGCTATGATGATCTCTGCTTTTAAAACAAAAATGTTACAAGCTTAAATTTTTTAGTTCATGTATTTCATGAACTGTTAAAAGAGTAATGTAGCTCTATCATACTCCAATCAAACTCTAGATATTTGAAAGAATTTTGTAACTCTGTTTCCACCATGATTTATCTATTAATGCAGGTGATTAACACAAGAAAATCACAATGCTGATCACAACATTTAATTCACAATTATAACAAAGGAACATGATAATAAGAAAACAATAGGATTAGAAATGAAAGCAGGTCTCCCAGAGATGTATCATGTTTGTTGACTCAAGGTCCCTGAGTAGGCTTAGTGAAGAAATATTTCTTTCTGCAATACTTCTTCATAGTATTGGTTGGTCACTAATGGGGAAATTTTTTTGTTTACAAAATACCTCTAGTATTTTTGAGTATTTATAAGAGATGGCAATGCAGCCTCGGCACCCCATTTTCCTGGCTACAGGTTTGTCTCATTTCCTGGAGGCCTGCTGCTACCAATGACATCAGGTGAGTTCCAACTCACAAACTCCTGCTTGCTGGCTCCCTTGAAAAGAAAGCAGCCTTAAGGTCAGTCCTTTCCCCCTTTATGCTCTATCTTCTTGTCCAAACCTCTAAACATAATCTTAGACATCCACAGCTGTCACGGACCAACAGTTGAGAACCTTACTCCAATTTCCTGCCTGCAAGGCCCTCTGGACAATTCTAGTAGCAGCAAACTCCAATTGCTCCTTCTGTATTCCATTTCACTCGGCAGAGTTCTGCATGAATCCCTGTAGATCTGTTGCTGCCAGAGACAACCAGGTGAGTTTCTCAAGCCCTGAACTTCATCTTCTGGTCCACACATCTAATTACAATCCCAGACACTTGCAGCAATCAGCAATCATTAGGTGAGATCCCCTACTCAAACTTTTTGCCTCCCTGCCATCCTGGGCAAACCCAGGAACAGTGAGTTCTACCCAGGCTCCTTTGAAATCCCAGTCAACAACTCCTTCTACATCCCTGGAAGTCTGTAGCTGCCTAGGACAAACATCAGAGAACACCACCTTTATTTGCATCCCCAGAAGCCTGCCCACCACTTTGGACAACCAGAGGTGTAGAACAATCAGGGTCTATAAGCAATGCTTGCATCCCTAGAAGCCTTCATCTACTAAGAATCAGCAACCCCAGATGCCTGTTAATGTCAGGGACTACCAGCTCTACCTGCAGGCCCAGAGGCCTACTCCCATCAGGAACTGCTAGGCCTATCAAAACTAGGGACAAGCAGATGGCTAAGGCCAGTATAAGAACACAATCTCAAAAGGCAGGGCAATACGGTACCATCAGAACCCAGCTATCTTACTACAGCAAGACCTGATTATTCTAACACATTTGAATCCCAACAAGATGACTTTAAATCCAATCTTACGAAGATGATAGATGCCTTTAAAGAAGAAATACGTAAGTCCCTTAAAGAAATACAGGAAAATACAATCAGGTAGAGACACTTAAATAGGATACAAACAAATAAAAAGAAACACAGGAGAATATAAGAATACAGGTGAAAGAAATAAATACAACTGTTCAAGATCTGAAAATAAAATAGAAACAATAAAGAAAACACAAATTGAGCCAATCCTGGAGAGGGAAAACCTGGGAAGGAAAATAGAAATTACAGACGTAAGCATCACAAAAAGAATACCAGAGTGGGAAGAGAGAAATCCAGGCATAGAAAAAACTGATAAATCAGTCAAAGAAAATGCTAAAGCTAAATTCCAGAAAATGTGGGACACTCTAAAAAGACCAAACCTAATAAATAATAGGAATAAATGATGTACAAGAGTCCCAACTCAAGGCCCAGAAAATATATTCAATAAAATCATAAAAGAAACATTCCCTAATCTAAAGAAAGAGACCCATATAAATGTACTAGAAGTTTACAGAACATCAAATAGACTGGAGTAAAAAAGTAAATCTTCACAGCACATAACCAAAACGCTAAATGTTTAGAGCAAGGAAAAATACTAAATGACTCTGAGATTCCACCTTACACTCATCAGAATTGCTAAGATCAAAAACTGAATGGACAACACACGCTTATGAAGTTGTGGAGCAAGGAGAACACTCCTCTACTGCTGGTGGAAGTTCTAACTTGTACAGCCACTCTGGAAAACAACTTTTCGATTCCTCAGAAAATTGGTAATAGTTCTACCTATACTACTCCTGAGTACATATCCAAAAGATGCTGCACCATCCTACAAGGACTCTTGATGAACTATGTTCATAGCAACTCTACTTGTAAAGGCCAGAAACTAGAAACAATGTACATGTACTTCAATTGAAGAATGCATAAAGCAAATGTGGTTCATTTACACAATGGAATACTACTCAGCTATTTTTTAAAAAACATAATGAAATTTGCAGGCAAATGGATGGAACTAGAAAATATCATCTTGAGTGAGAGGATATACCTTAAGGGGGCACTTCCTACCTATGAGAAATCCCAATAATAACACAAAAGCAGAAAAGAAAATATCATACTAACTGAGGTAAACCAGACCCAAAAGAATAAGCATGGGTACTCACTTATAAATGGATATTAACCATAAAGTCCAGGATAACCACTCTACAATTCACCAATCCAAAGAAGCCAAATAACAAGGAAGACCTGAAGGGGATAGTTGAATCTTTCTAAGAAAGGGAAACAAAGTAGACATAGGAGTTGGATGGAGAGAGGGGAGCTAGAAGGCAGAGGAAATGGGGAAGGGAGGGAAGTGGGACGGGGGTTAGGGATCAGTAGTAGGGAACGTAGGGGAGAGTAAGTGGAAACTGGCTGTCCAGAGGTCAGCTCTAGGACATGTCAAAGATCTGGGACTGAGGAAGACACTATTATGTCTATGAAGGTGACTGTTTCTGAGACCCTAGCAATGTGGCATATGGATACTGAAATGGTCACTTCCTGTAGCCAGACAGGACTCCCAGTGGAGGGATGAGGACAGTAACACACCCACAAAATCCTCAATGCACAAGGTGCCCTGCCTATAAGATACGCAGGGACAAAAAGAGCAGAGAAAGAAGGAATGGTCAAACCATGACTGGCCCAAGTTGATACCCATCTCATGGGCAGGAACCAGTCCTTGACACTATCACTATGCTTGAGTATTATTAAAGTCTTTTATGCTTGCAGACAGGAGTGTAGCATAACTTTCCTCTGAGAGGCCACACCCAGCAGCCAATTGAAATAGATGCAGAGACTCACAGTCAAACATTAGATGGAGCTCTGGGGAGTCTTGTATTATAGTTGGGGAATAGATTAGGGTAACCAGATAAGACAGAGATTCCACAGGAGGACCAACAGAGTCAACTAACCTGGACTGTTGGGGGTCTCCCAGAGACAGAACCACCAAGTAAAGAGTGAGCATGGACTGGACCAAGTCCTGCACACATGTGCAGCTTGGTTTTTATGAGTTTCCCCCAACAAAAGGAGTGGTGACTGTTTCTGTCTCTGTCGCCTGCCTATGGAACCTCTTCCCCAAACTGTGCTGCTTGGTCTGGCCTCAGTGGCAGAGGATGTGCCTAGTCCCACACTGACATGATGTGGGGAAATGGGGATGGAGTGCGGTGGGGAGTGGAAAGTTGGGAGAGTTAGGAAAGGTTGGGATCTTTCCAAGGGGACAACTTCCCCTCTCAAATGAGAAATGGAGGGGGTAAACAGAGGATGATATCTGTGAGGAAGATACTGCAAGGAGAAGAGTTGGTGATACTGATATTATGACATAAAGTAAATAAAATAATGACAAAGGCACAAGAATAATAAAAGAGGTGGAAATGCAATAATTTGGGCTTCACAGCAATATCAAATATTGTATTTTCTTTAAGGCATCTCATTCCTTTTCTTAAAAGTGGTCATTTGAGCAAATCACAGTGATGCAAATATACAATGCATAATGAACCATATTTTAATTAACATATAGCATTTTATACATAACTAGATGGCTTAGCTGATTATTTTATTATGAAAAGCCTTCTAGTTTTTTGAAAAGGTACAGGAATTTTCTTATCTACTAGCTTATATTATAATTTTATTTTGATTCATAAATGGCCATATGGTGTTTTCCTTGAAATCTATTCATATATTATTATATATTAAGAAAAAGGAAATAATATTAAGGAAAAGATGTAAAGAGAGTATGGTAGAATATGAGATGTTAAGAGTCTTAGTGATTCTTGTCTTCCTATTTCGTCTCCAATTCTTAAAAAAAATACTCTAATTCCTCTCTTCACCCCGTGTGTGTGTGTGTGTGTGTGTGTGTTTGTGTGTGTGTGTGTGTGTGTGTGTGTGTGTG
>NW_021604680.1:872367-952878 GCF_004785775.1 Grammomys surdaster
TTAATTTTTGTCTTTATCTTAATCCTAACCCCCCAACATCCACATTATAAAAAACAACTTGTCACTTGTCTTTTTTTACATGCAAGATCAATAACAATGCAAATAATTTCATGTGGCCAACATAACACATTGCTGTAAGTTTAAATAACTTAAATTATGAATTTATTTTCTTTCACTTTTGTAGGCTGGAAGTTTGGCAGCACTCATAGGCTTGAAATCAAAAATTTGGTATGGCTAGGTTATGGATCCTTTGGAGGAAATTATGTTCATTGTTTCATGTCCAGCTTCTGTAGCTTTCACTCCATGTCCTAGTCTCCTTTGTCTGTCTTCAGACAAATACTGTTGCATTTCCATGGGCCTTTTTCATGCTCACTTCAATGTATGATTTCCTTCTTTACATCCTAATTCTACTCTTAAAGACTTTGCAGGTTACAATAGTTTCATTGAAATCATTTTTAAAAATCTGGATTGAATAGATGGCTCAGCCATTAAAATGATTGCCAAGTCATATATGTAGCCATGGATTGGTAGGGAGTGGAGAGTGGAGTTAGACACTGATTGGTAGTGAGTGAAGGGCAGACTTATATCTCAGAAATGCAAGAAAAACAAAAGTCAAAAGAAGGGAAGTGTAAACTGCAGTGACATTTTGGTGTTGACAGATTTCAAGGCAGTTGAAAGTGATGAGTGATTGAACTATGCCTTCAGGGTCCAAGTCAAGAAGCTTCTTCTCATTCTCAGTGCTCACTGGAACGAAACCTTCACTGATCCAAGTAGGAAACCACTATAAGGGTGTCATAAACTGAAGCTCTTTATCTAAAAATAGGCATATAGAAAAACTGGGTTACATGCTAGAATGTGACATTTTTTTCTTTAAGGAAGGATATGTGAAATAATTTTATTTCTGAGCATATGTTTATTCTAGAGATATATTAAGACTACAGACAATGAGAGCTTTCAGAAAAGGAATAAAGAGAAGAATTGTTATGTAGACTTAGAGGCTTGTGATAGGGATCAGTGAGTTAAAATTGCTTATCCCATATGATGACCTGAATTCCATCTATAAACCCCACAATGGAAAAAGACAACCAAAATACACACACACACACACACACACACACACACACACAGAGAGAGAGAGAGAGAGAGAGAGAGAGAGAGAGAGAGAGACCAATAACAGTAAGTTTAAAGGAATATAAATGTATAAATAATAACTAAAATCGTACTTTATTTGAAGGCCCATATAATTATTCATCTGAGAATTACAAAAAATGAAATGGTAAAACAAAAATCAAAAACAAAATGAAAACCTTAAAGGATAGTTTTTAAAAGTTTTTTTACCTCTTGTTTTATTATAAACTTGCAAGTAGTAAAGAATAATTACTTCTTCCAAATAAGTGAAACGATACAAATTTTCAACCTTTATCATTCATTTTATAGCCACTATAGAACACATTAATATTGCTTACTTTTAAAAGATTTTATTTTCATTTTAAATTCTGTGTATATGTGTACCTATGTGTATAGACAGGTGCAGTGACTACAGAAGCCAGATGACAGTATCAGATCTACAGGAGCTTTGCGGAATAATTGTATATAAAATATGTAAAAAAAAATCAAAAAACAAGAACAACTCAAATATTTGTTAAAATATTTCACAATTCATTGAACTCTACATTAAAAGTATAATTTATTTTGTAATGTATTTATTCCAGTGGTTAGGCTATCATTGAACTAGACTCAGAATTAGTTAGGGGTTGGAACCATTACATGTCCTGAACTAGAGAAGCAAAATGGGACACAAGGGAAATTTAACAAATAAATTGTTTTCTCATAAGCATGTAGCCTGGAGATCTAAAATTTGTCATGAAAATATACCAGTTTCATGCTCTGGTCCCAGTATTTGCTTATATATGTGACTTCTGTTCAAACAAGAAGAACCGTAAAGTTTCTTTTCATAACACATGTACTACTTTGGGAAACATCGAAATCTACAAAGAAAAAATTGCATTTCTAAATGCCTTATCGGGAACAGACTGAATTTATGTCGTTGGATACACTTTAAATTCTAACAAATAACAGCTTCTCAATTCACTTCAGATTCCACCCATCCTCCTAAATGCTAATGAGTAAGCACCTGATCACCACAAGGAGGACAATGGGAGGGCCTGAGCAGATGAATTTTGCTGTGGTACCCATGACCTCCTTTTTTATTTGCAAGCTTTTATTTTGCCCACTATTAACTAAGGCAATTGTACTTGCCATAAAAAGACTGTGGAAATAAAAACACAACCTCTAAATCTTAGCAGGGTGTCTATAAATACATTTTTGCTGAATATTGTAATTGCTTACATGTTCTTTTATACATTTATGTTACCTAACATGATATTGTCACATGTTATGGAGTAGACAAACCAAGCTATTTACCAACTTCATTATGGTTGGGGAAGTGACTTTGAAAATATGAGTGTCTATTACACATTCTTAAAGACTTGTGATTTAATCCCCAAAGGTCACAAAGCTGGACTTGATGGCCTTTGCCTGCAACCCAGAATGTGGAAGTTTGTGTGAGCAGATCCTGAGAGCACCAGAGACAGTTAGTGCAGCATAAATGTCAAGCCTTTGGTTCAGTGAGAGACTGCCTCTAGAGGAGGAGGTCAAGAAATATTGATACTCTTCTCTGACCTCCACATGCCTGGTTGAATGCACATACACAATATGAATGCTAATATATGTATCTTTCACATTTTCCTCGTTATCTGATAATAAGAACATTTATAATATATTCTTTTAATTCTTTCATATAAATAGTACATTCTTATTGTGGGTCTGTTAATTCACTTGTTTGTTTATTTTGAGGCAGTATCTCAGTAGACATTTCAGACTAGCTTAAAACAAAGTTGTCTTGCAACATCCTCTCAGGAGTTGAGATGGCAAACACTGGTCAAGTCACACTGATCACAACATACTTTAATTAATTGTGACCACTACAATATATAATATAATTATGGGAATTACTCACCATAACAAAAATTTTAGTTTTGATTATCATCTATCCATAGTAAGTGCATGTTACTAATGGTATAGTATGAGGCATGCTATTATCTTTATTGCTTCTATTATTGGTTACTACCAAACTCATTTGTCTAATGTCAATGTACTTTCAATATATTGAAAAAATGAAATACAAGAGTTGGTATATGTACTGGAAATTTTAACACCATAATTATTTGTCATTAAATAATTATTACACAAACTTTGACTGATTCAGTTGATAACTCAATACTCACTTCTTCAGTCATTTTAAAGAGTTAATTATTGTTATTTTTGTTTGTTGTATTTGTGCGTGTTCATGTATGTGTATCCTGAATCAATACCACCATGTTTGTGCACATGTTCTCAGAGATGAGAAGAATATATCAGCTCCCCTACAAAAGTTGTGAGACATCAAACATGGGTATTAGAGACTGAATAGGAGTTCAGTTTGGAACTTGGAACCAGTAAACTGGAAGAGGAACATGTTCTAAGCACTGAGCATTTTCTCCATCTCCTTCTTCAGGTGTTCAAAGCCAAAGAAAAGCATGAAGCCAATCTTAGCCTGAATGCACAATGATCAGCATAGTTACAAGTTTTGACATGGAGAGAGGAACATGCATAGTATAGAGCTATTCAAGCAGGTTTAGTGGAGACTTTTATTATTAAAAAGAAACAAGAAGAGGTCACAAAGTTTCACAAACAGACTAAGTTCTAAAATGTATTATGACATGTACTATATGTCAAAAGTCACTTATGATATTTGAATCCCTTAAGTGTCATAAAACAAGTCAGGCAGGGCCACATGACCCTGGCTTGTAAAAGTAAAATATTGTACCAGGATAAAATATAAATAAGGGGAACTGTTGTAAATGAAGATATGAGCAGAGAATACAAGCAAAGTGATTTTACCTGTCAAGTTCACTAGAGCTAAAACAAACTGAATAGTTAACTAGATGAAATGTCTAGCATTATGGTTGGGGAGATAACTCAGCCCTGTCTGAATTCAAATCCCCAATATTCACATAAAAATTAGACAAGGGCATAGACTTGTAACTCCATCTCTGGAATGGGGGTGGGGTGCAGGTGAACATAGGATAATTTGTAGGACTTGCTTGGTGATGGCTTGCTCTACAGTCTTTTTTTTTTTTTATACAGATTCAATGCAATCCCCATTAAAATCCCAACTCAATTCTTCACAGAGTTAGAAAAGGAAATTCTCAAATTCATATGCTCTACAGTCTTTAAGAACTCCTATCTCAGTGAAATAGGTTGTAGAACGTGGTAGAAAAGGAGGTTTCAACAAGAGCTAGTCTCTGCATGTGTTTCCCAATTCTCTAATAGGTAATGGTTTCACATGATACATCTTATAGGAGAGAGAGAAAGGGAGAGGGAGAGGGAGAGGGAGAGGGAGAGGGAGAGAGAGAGAGAGAGAGAGAGAGAGAGAGAGAGAGAGAGAGAAACAGAAAGGCAGAAAGAGGAAGAAAGACAGACAGAGACAGAGATATTGATTACTGGGTGTAAGAGGACCGAAAGAGATATCAGCATGTCTAGGACAGGGAGTGGAAAACAATATGAAAGCTTCATAGAAAAATGAGTAATCTCTTTCAGAATATTTGTGCAAGCTGTAGGTCAATGTGAAAAGCTTTGGTTGCTTAGGTCATCCACTGGAAGAGATTCAATCAACATCCTCAAAAGAGGATGTCTCTCTCTTTCACATAAAGATAGGAAGGTATGTGTTATCGGGGTATGAGGTGAATTTAATAACTTAAGTGTGGAGATATGATCATATCTCACTATATACAAATATGAAATTCTCTAGGATAGAGAAAAAGTGTTATATACAAATCTAAGTTCTCCCTTGGTTATAATAAAATGCATGAATAGTAAAGATCATGATATATAAAACTAAAGCATTCATTAAAATGAAAAATAAGAAAATAAACAGATTTTAAAATATATCATTAGGTAATTGTGGTATAGATGGGTCATGGTTCACGGTTTCAGAAGCACTGATGTGGTACAGCTCTTTGAAAGAATTTTTTTTCTTATAGCATGCTCCTTTAGTCTCGGGACCTAAATAAAACTCATAAGGCTCGGGAAGCAAAGTACTTCAAATTTCCAGGAATTTGCTGCAACTTCCAAGATTCACAAGATAGCAAGTTAATTTAGGTACCAAATGTCTACCATAAAGTCACAGAACATGATTGTCTGAACAAGAGCTTAATAAGGACAACAATAGACATGCTAAAATTGATGTGGTGCCTTAGTTAAGATTTTACTGCTGTGAACAGACACCATGACCAAGGCAGCTCTTTTAAGAACAACATTTAATTGTGGTTAGCTTACAGGTTCAAAGGTTTAATCCATTATCATCAAGGTGGGAATATGACAGTATACAGGCAGACATAGAACATGAGAAGAAGAATTAAGAGTTCAACATCTTGTTGGGAAGGTAAACAGGAGAAGACTGGCTTTCAGGCAGCTAGCATGAGAGTCTTAAAGCTCACACCCACAATTATGAACTTACTTTAACAAGGACACACCTACTCTAACAAGGGCACCTCTTCAAGTAGTGCCACTCCCTGGGCCAATCATATTCAAACCACCACAATGTGGGAAAGGCCAAAATGCCTCAACCCCACATAATTAATTACAGGGAACTAAGGAATATTGAGACCAGAAGAAATATTCTTTTCCGTGGGAGAGCACACCAACAAGTTATTTAAAACCACCTGTACAGCTATGAAAATGCATACAAAGAATATTGTGCAGACTGAGTAAGGTTTATTTACTCATCTAGGAATATATATGTATAGACACATATGTATGTAACAATAAAGAGAAACAAAGCAATTAAATTGGAAGATAGAAAGAAGAGGTATTAAGGAGAGATTGGAGGGAGGGAAGAGAAGGAAGAAAATATGTAATTATAATAAAAAAATTTTAAAGTGTGCCATTTGAAAACCCATTACTTCAGCTTAATAATTCACTAGCTGAACAATTAATCCCATGTTAATTTGTTGCCAAGAAGCAAACATCATGCAATGGCACCTTTGTGAATATAAGACAGTGAATGCTGAAATAAATAGACAGTAACAACATGATTAAAGTTTAAAATTCTAGGTATCATACTCTCAAGATATATTCTGCATTAAATATATTTTCCACAGTAAAATTAACTTTGAGGGTTTATGGTAATATTTAAAAGTGTATGTGGAATTCATACCTTTGAATTAAAGATATAAAAAGATTTCTTCCTGCTAAGTCCTGTTTTTATTGATTTAACATAGGTTAGATCTGAGTAAGGGCCATGAACAGATTTATTTCTGTTTCTAACTTTAAAGAAGTAAATGGGCAAAATTAGGCCATTTCTTGTGCCAAAAGAAACTCTTTGGTCAATGTTCTAATAAGCTACAGAAATTTAGTAACTGCCCTGAAGTGGGACTTCACCACAGAGACTTAAGGAATCACTAAAGGAAAAATCATACTAGGCCCTTTCAGGGATTTGGAGCTTTTCCCTTTCTTGGAAGTGGAGTCACGTAGATTTCATCTATTAGAATGTTGTATACATTATGTAAAAAATCTCAATGTACAAAATCTAAACAATAGTGATTCTTTCACATCATAATTTGCCTACAGCCATGGTGTGGTCTGACCATAGAACTTCAGAGTGGCCCCTCTGAGCCCATCTCAGTCTTAGGCTTGACTGTATTCCCAAGCATCACTTGATCTTTGACAAAGGAGCTAAAACTGTCCAGTGGAAAAAGGACAGCATTTTCAACAAATGGTGCTGGTTCAACTGGAGGACAACATGTAGAAGAATGAAAATTGATCCATTCTTATCCCCTTGTACAAAGCTCAAATCTAAGTGGATAAAGGACCTCCACATAAAACCAGATACACTGAAACTAATAGAAGAGAAGGTGGGGAAAAGCCTCGAATACTTGGGCACAGGGGAAAAGTTCCTGAACAGAACTCCAATGGCATATGCTCTAAGATCGAGAATTGACAAATGGGACTTCATAAAATTGCAAAGTTTCTGTAAGGCAAAGGACACTGTCAATAGGACAAAACGACAACCAACAAATTGGGAAAAGATCTTTACCAATCCTTCATCTGATAGAGGGCTAATATCCAATATATACAAAGAACTCAAGAAATTAGACTCCAGACAACCAAATTACCCTATTAAAAAATGGGGTATAGAGCTTAACAAAGAATTTTCAACGGAAGAAACTCGAATGGCCGAGAAGCATCTAAAGAAATGTTCAGCATCCTTAGTCGTCAGGGAAATGCAAATCAAAACAACCCTGAGATTCCATCTCACACCAGTCAGAATGGCTAAGATTAAAAACTCAGGTGATAGTAGATGCTGGCGAGGGTGTGGAGAAAGAGGAACACTCCTCCATTGTTGGTGGGACTGCAAGATGGTGCAACCACTTTGGAAATCAGTGTGGCGGTTCCTCAGAAAATTGGACATAGCATTACCCGAGGATCCAGCTATACCACTCCTAGGCATATACCCAGAAGGTGCTCGAACATATAATAAGGACATATGCTCAACTATGTTCATAGCAGCCTTATTTATAATAGCCAGGAGCTGGAAAGAACCCAGATGTCCTTCAACTGAGGAATGGATTCAAAAAATGTGGTATATTTACACAATGGAGTATTACTCAGCTATTAAAAACAATGAATTTGAGAGGTTCCTAGGTAAATGGATGGAACTAGAAATTATCATACTGAGTGAGGTAAGCCAATCACAAAAGAACACACATGGTATTCACTCACTGATTATTGGATATTAGCCCAGAACCTTAAAATGCCCAAGATGCAACTCACAGGCCACATGAAGTCCATAAAGAATGAAGACCAAGTGGGGGTGATTCGGTCCTTCTTAGAAGGAGCAACAAAATACTCAAGGGAGCAAATATGGAGACAAAGCGAGGGACAAAAACTGAAGGAGGGGCCGTCTGAAGACCTTTCCACCTGAGTATCCATCCCATGTGCAGTCACCAAAGGTAGATGCTGATGTGGAAGTCAGGAAGTGCATGCTGATAAGAGCCTGATATGGATGTCTCCTCAGAGGTCTTCAAGAGTCTGACATATTCAGAGGCAGATGCTCACAACTAGCCATTGAAATGATCATGGGGTTCTCAATGGAGGAGTTAGAGTGAAGACTGAAGGAGCTGAAAGGATTTGTGGCCCCATGAGGAGAGCAACAATACCAACCAACCACAGCTCCCAGGGTCTAAACCACCAGCCTGGGAGCACTTATGGAGGGATCCAGGGCCTTAGCTGAATATATAAGAGTGAAGGGCCCTGCTGGGCACAGGTGGAAGATGAGATCCTTGACCTCATGAAGGCTGGACGCCCCAGGGGGTGGGAGTTTTGAGGGTGGGGAGGTGGGAGTGGGGGGGTTGATAGAGGTTACATCCACAAAGAAGAAGGAGGAGGTGTGAGGGGATTGGGGGTTCCTGGGTGGGTGGGGGATGGGGTAAGGGGACAACATATGAAATGTAAATAAAACATCCAATAAAAAAATTAAAAAAAAAAAAACAAAAAAAAAAAAAAGAATTAAATGGAGGAATAGAAGGGGCTAATGAAATGCTTTAATCAGGAAAGGGATCATTACTCGAGTGCAAAGACCAAAGATTGTGTCCCCAGAACCATGTAAAACCTGAGTATAGCAAGATGCATCTGTTCAGAGGTCACTGGGATTTGATCACCAGACAATCTAGCCAGTAAGTGAGCTCCAGGTACAGTGAGAATCCCTGTCTCAAAAAATAGGGCAGAGAGATTAACAAAGACATCTTCCTCTTGCCTCTACATTTGTAACACACATATACATATATACATGTACATAAAAAAGCTCACACAGAATAGCAGAGTCTTTCTCATCCCATATGTCTATTCAAAACTGAGAGATCATAACTTATGATCAGGGTCTATGCAGATTTCCTTTTACCATCTAGAATGCCACTTTTTATTCTAAGTCCAGCCATGACATTGATAATGGGACATTTTCTTAATTTAGGCATTTATAAACATTGTGGCTACAAGACTTTTATAATTTTGAACTGTCATGTAAATTTTAAATATTTACTATATTTTCAAATGTAGTAGTATTTATTTTATATTATAAAATTGAGACTATTTAAAGCCAGGACTTGTAGTATATGCCCTATGAACTAGCCTGGTAAAGTTAGAGAAAACAGCATCTGGAAAAACTACTTTGTACATAATCACCCTCCTCCAGTACTAGGTTTTATATGCATGCTACACATTTGAGCTTAGGTCCTCATTCCTGCATAGCAGTCACTATACCAACTGAGCCATCTCTCTAGACCTTTACATAGGTTTTAAATGATTATCTGAACAAGTCCTGGTAAGATGAGCTATATTTGGGGGGCATTTCAGTGTAAAGTGTTATAGAATAAGTGCAGTAAGGGATTTCTAATTGATGATAACACAAAGACAGATCCTTGGCTGTGATATCTGAACAGAGGTTGAGGCTGAGCATTTAGAAGAGGTGCATACAGCATAGTACACTTTAACTATCAGGATTGCCAGCTCAGAGGCCAGAGTGGCAGGTCCAATCCATCTCTCCAGTATGGAGATCGCATCATCTGATACTATAGATCCCTCTTGGGTCTTTAACTTCCTACCACACTGAATGCCTCCTGTTTTGACTATAGCTAAACTTTACTCACAATGTGGAGCCTCCAGATTTTCATGTTCCAGAATGAAGCAAGCCATTGTGTCCCCTGAGTTCTCAGTAGGACCAGTGACTGACGAAGAATGACCCCTGGCCTCCAAGTACATTGCTTGTTATTTTTATCATATACATTTAACTTAGAACATGGAGATGTGTCTAAAATGGGAATACTACCTTTCCTCATTTTTTCCCATCTCATTCCATAGGTCACACACACACACACACACACACACACAAAACAGATTATCTATTTATTGTTATACTTGATATAACATTTACATCAGGAAAAACATTTAAAGTGGCCAAAATACAATGTTACTTTTAGCTCAACTTAGTAAGAGCTCTTAACACTAGGCAGTTCAGACCTAGTACTTCATGGTGGCTGCATTACCAGACATGTAGACTTATTTTTTCCTTTGTTCCATTTTTCACAAACTTTAGCATTTATTTTCCTCTATCTAAAATAATGGGAAAGGCTTTAGCTGTCACCTCACTCCAAGCATAAAAACAACTGTAAAGATGTACATACTTGATATATCTGACCTTTTTGAAAATACTAGGATATCTGCTCATAGTCCATTAGCATTCAAAACGAGGGCATATAGGCATTCTCAATTTAGTGGAAGCTAGTAAGTGTGCTAAGTTTTAAAATCTATGAACACTGGTCCTTTAAAAATAACATGAAATCAACTAACTGAGAAATGTCAGTGTGTTCTATTAAAAAAGAAAAATTAATTCCTGACAGTTTAATAAACACTTCACTAAAATATTACTTTTCATATTTATTCAATTAAACATGTATATACTATTCCTTCCGACACAGGGTTTTGTCATTAATAAATCAGAATTCTGGGTTGAACAGGAACTTTTCCTATTTATTAACCATATTTCCTTGGACATCATACAAAATACATTTGTACACCTTTTAAAACTATAAAAATAAAGATGGAAGATATTCATAGCATATGGCTAAAGACAACAGGATAGGGATTGGGGTATGACTCAATGGGTAAAATGTTCCCATGCAAGCATGAGGGCCTGAGTTCAAAACCCAGAACCTGTATAAAATGATGGTGAGGGTGGTACTGCTCAGTTGTGAGCTAGCTCTGGAATGGAAAAGACAAGGACTGGAGAGCTTACCTGCCAGCCCTCTATACCAACTTGTGAGTCCCAAGCCCCACAGGGAGACTCTTTCAAAATCAAGGTGTACAACTTCTGAGAAAAGACACTCAAGGTTGATCTTTTACCTCTTCAAGTTCATACATCCATGTGCATGAACATCTACAAACACACACACACACACACTCACTTACGCACACATACTCATATACACACAAGAAATTAAATAAATGAAAGAACAGTGGCTTTTCATAGCTTCTCCATAGAAAGGGTCTGTTTCTTTTCCCATTTGTATCTATATTGACTTATGGTTGATTTCTCCACAGGAATACAATGGAAGTGATATTGTCATCTCCAGATCTAACCTTCTCAATGACATAGATACCTATGAAGATACTCTAAGAAGTATCAGCCTTCCACATGTCTGATTGAGGCAACATGCAAGGGAGTTAATCTGTTAGGTTCTGAAATGTGAGCTTCCCTTTCTCCAATATCACTATTTTTTTAGTTGTCAGAAGATCTAAAAGTTTAGCCTACCTCAGCAAGAGCAGCTAATGTTCCTAATCTTCAATATCATGGGATGTTGCAATACAGATGCTAGTTATGCTGTTAGACAATGTGGTACTTTAATGCCTAGTAACATGTTCTTTGAATTGTGTGTCATCTACCTGTTGAGTTTTAAATCTTGTATTAAAGGTCGAATTCCTATAGCTCACTTCCAGGGGCATGGCAAACCCTCAATATCATCAAATTATTACACTGAATAGCTAAAATATGGTAGGATATCATATCCAATGCAGCAATTGCTCAGCAACACAAAATTGCCTGTCCATATTTTACTATCTCTCTGCTTTTCCAAGACTGGTCATCTATTTGTGTAATCATTAATTGTCTGCCTATAATTTAACATTCTGTAGAATTAGGCTGATGCCCCATAGGCTTTTTCCTGAAGACTGAATAGTATAGTGAAGTACAGATGATGTTTAGAGTGAAAACAGACTAGATTTTCTTGCCAAATCAATCAACTACTGAACAGATTAGTGTCTGAAGAATAGAGCAGGACAAAAATAAATGATTGATGTGTTAAAGCTTATAAGATGGTTCAGTGGATGAAGCTCTTTTTCTAAAAGCTTGAATACTATAAAGAATCAGATCTCAGAACCTATAGGAAAGCAAAGCAGGAACAAAGGTGACATTTGATCAAAGTCTTTGAAAGTCAAACATAGGAGATCCTGAGGGCAAGCTAGTTAACAGACTAGATGATAATTGAGCTGTGGATTAAACCAAGAGGCCCTGAACGACATGACTGGACATTGAGAGCAACTGAGGAAAACACTCAATGCCAACTTTAGGCCTACACATACATGCCCATTTGTGTACAGATCTGTACCTACAGGTATGTTGACAAATACACACACACACACATTAAAAACTAAAAATGCTTTCCAACATAGATGCTTTTATGGAAGAAAGCATGCAGGCACAAGCTCAGGATATAGAAATATGGAAGTTGGGGACAATACAAATTGCCCCACAAGGATCAGGGCCCTGGACTCTTATGACCAATACCACAAGTTTCTGATCCTTCCCAGCAATCTGTTTCACTGCTACTCTCATTAGTGTTCTCTTAATAACTGTCTCTCTGTATCACTTACTACTCATATGCCCCTCTTCCAACTCTTTGTTCCAAGACATATAGACTAGAAAATCCCAGCAGATTTCCTCTAAACTCTGATCTACATCTTTAATACTGTAATTTAAATTTTCCAAAGACAGTATTAACATACAAGTAGTTTATGCAAAAGACGAAAATCCAAGAAGAAAGGGTATGGGTGTCTCAAAGAAGTGTCACAGAAACTAAGATACACTCAAGTTTGGGTGGCCTAGTTAGGGTTTCCACTGTTGTGAAGAGACACCATGGCCAAGGCAACTCTTTTAGAGGACAACATTTAATTGGGGCTAGCTCACAGGTTCAGAGGTTCAGTCCATTATTATTATGTTGGAAAGCATGTCAGCATCCAAGCAGGCATGTATCTGGATGAGCTGAGTTTTACTTCTTGTTCCAAAGGCAAACAGAATACTGTCTTCCAGGCAGCTGGGAGGAGGGTCCTCAAGCCCACCCTTAGAGTGACACACTTCCTCTAACTACTACTAAAACTACTCCAGTAAGGTCATACCTCCAAATAGTGCCATTTCCTGGGAAAAGCATATTCAAGGCACCATATTCTACTTCCTGGACCTGTAGACTTGCTCAAACAAATAAGTCTATGAGGGCCAGAAATAGTCAAAGCATAATGCAGAATACATTTAGTCCAACTTCAAAAGTCCCCAAAATGTATAACAGTCTCAACAATATTAAAAGTCTAATGATTAATGTCTCCTCTGAGATTCATGCAACCTGTTAACTGTAATCCCCTGTAAAATCAAAATCAAAAGGCAGTTCACATACTTCCAATGTCACAGGATATACACTGCCATTTTAAATGTCATAGTGAGGAAATATTTGACAAAAGAAGGATAGGAAGTCAGCTGGGCAAACTCTCCACTTCCATGTCTGATGTCAAAGCATTCTTTAGATCTACAACTCCCTTCATTTTTGTTGACTGCAATAATTTTTCTCTTTGTCTGTTTCTACTCCATGTTAGCATCTTTCCTTGGCAGGTATGCCCCAGCTCTGGCATCTCAATCATCTTATCCAAGAATAGATACCTAACCCCTTGGGGTATCTAAGGCAACTTCAACTTGACAGCAAATGCTATTCAACTTCTTGTACTAATTTCTGAAATCCAAACATGATCATATGAGGGCCTCTCAAGGGCCTGGGTCATTTCTCTAGCTCTACCCTCAATAGTACTCTAGGTTCTTCTTGACTCCATTGCTGCTGCTGTTCTTGTTGACTATTCCATGGTACCGCTTTTATATATGAACCAAATATACATTTTATATTTTTACTTTATAGGCTTGCTATGTTTGATCGAGATACTCTCGATGAGAGTAAACCAAAGAATGAAATTCATGTTGGACTTTTTTGAGACTTCTTTTATCAATGAAATTATTATAAATCTCTTTACCTTAGCTTCAGGCAGACTATTCAGACAAAGGCATATAGCAACAATATTCTTCACAGAAATATCATGAGAACTATCTCCACAGTCCATATTACCCTCAGCACCAATATTTTCCACATTCCTACTAGAATAGCCCATTAAGTCATACTTAAAGCATTCCATGGCTTTCCAAATCCAAAGTCCAGAAATCTGTATTACTCTAAACAAACACATGTTCAAGCCTACCACAGCAATTCTCCAATCCCTGGTGTCAACTTCTATCTTAGGGTTTCCCTTGCAGTGGAGATATACCATGACAAAGGTCAACATTTAATTGGTGCTGGATTACAGATTCCGAGGCTCCTTCGATTATCAACATGGTGAGAAGCATGGTAGGTCAAGGCAGACATGGTTGGTGGAGGACCTGAGAATTCTACACCTTGTTTCAAAGGCAAACAGAAGAAGATTATCATCCAGACAGTAGGAAGAGGTTCCTAAAACACATTTTCACAGTGACACACTTCTTCTAACAAGACCACACCTAATCCCAACAAGATCACACTTCCTAATAGTGCCACTCCCTTGGACAAGCATATTCAATTCAACACAATGGGGATAGTATCCTCTCAAGAAAATGACGCAAACTGTCTTAGCATTCACCATATATACTATGACATTTTGGTAGCTCTCAAGATACATAACAAATGGTTGCTAAAAAAAAAAAACCTCTTTTTTAAAATTTATTTTTATTTATTTTTAAAAATGTTAATCAAAGGCTTTATAAGTTTGGTAATGCTCAATAACAAGATAACCATACAATCAGAAGTGTAACCCAATATCCAACCCAATACCAACTATCTTTGACTGGCAGAGACAGTCTCCATGTTCAACCCCGCTTCTCTCTCTCTCTCTCTCTCTCTCTCTCTCTCTCTCTCTCTCTCATCTCCTAGCTCTCCTCCTCCTCTCCTTACTCCTTTTCTTCTTCTCCTTACTCCTCCCACCATTGCTCCTCCTACATATCACCCTTCCTGTTAAGATAAAACTTTTCTCTTAAAATACAATTAGAGCATAACTATACCAATTTGTATCAGTAAGGTACAAGAAAGACCTAATACCCAGTCCATCATTTTGTTGACTAACCAGAACCTCTATCATCTCTCCTAACTAAAAGACTTAGTTCTGAACCTGTCTTTTTTCTTGGCTTTAGAATGAATATCAGCTGAAAACCATCCTCTCAAGTCTTTTCTCTCAAAGTAAATAGCTGGAATTGGCTATGAGACTATAAGTCTTCAACCCCGTCAGAAATCCAGAATGACTGAATTAATTGAAATTATGGGAAGCACATAGCATATATTCTAAAACTTAGCCAATTTATAGAGACAGCCGAACACCTGGACAGTCCCTATACTACAAAACATTGACACATTTGATCTTCAGCCTTCTGGCCCAGGATCATCTGACAGACCTAGTGATGCAGAATTATTAAGAGCTGATTACTCTGTATTGGCAGATATAATCAGTAGACTATTCCTTTTCAGGACAGTAATTTGCCTGTAGATGAAAAGAGGCCATTCTTGCCTAGTAGCTGTCTCACCACAACTGAAGTAATTCCAAAGATGCTCAATTTCTTCTTAGAATCGAAGACAGGAAGCTGTCAGGAGCAGATAGGTCTCTAATCAAAATGAACCTTAATGCAGAAATGTTTGTAACATCAATTCTGTGGACTTCCGACATTCTAAAAACCATGTAAGGCAATCTGGACTGTTGTCTGTTAACTCCTCTCAGCTATTTCTAAATAAGATATAGAAAACACCCCAACAATAAACTCAGAGCCATGAATTTGCTATAGACCCTTAACTTACAGGCTAACTATCTCAAATCAGTTTAAAAAAAGTTAAAGAAGGACTGGGTCTAAGCCTTGTATTCCTAAATGTGTTATATAGGCACAATGCCTATGAGATTAACAATATTAGTCTCACTTCTATATCAATAAGAAACTTGTACCAATGAAAACCTTAAATTTGAAATCAAAGTAAATTTTGTACCATTTAAGAAATTATAACCAGCTTAAAAACGATTATACAGATTTCTACCAATACATTATAGCTATGCAATAAATCCAAGCTATTCCTCCCTGTTCCAGCAAAACCACTACTTTTCCCTAGAAAGACAGCCCAATATTAACCACCTCAGTCCCCAAGCCCAGGGAATAGGGGTGCAGACTCTTCATTAACTTCTTCAAACTGATTACGGGCATTGAAATATTAGAAGAGGGGAGAGGGAAGAGCAAATTGATAAGCCTCTGACATCTATGTCTTCACTGCATTCAGCTGAGATTCCAGGACATCAGAGGTTCTAGCAGGTCTGCTCAGCTTGCTTGATTAGTAGGTACACCAAGGTTGTGTATTCTAAGATACTGCCCGGGTTAGAACTTCTGGAAGGCCCGCTTCCTCTGGGTTTTGTGAGATTGGGTGCAGAACAGCTGCCCGGGATCTGCTCAGTGATTGGGCCCAGACCAGAAGGACTAAAAATCTCTTTTTAATTCTCCATTTTTTTTTTGCCTTTTTTGGTAAGTGAGTTAAGTAAGATGGCTTTTTAGATGACGTATTTCAAATTACAATAGGATAAGCTGATAAGAGGCTACTCAGATTCCTCAGGGGATTGACATGTCCTTTCCGTGAAAATCAAGTTTCCACTGAGACTCCTGTAAAATTCATTTTTTTTTATGGCAGAAAGAGGAAAGGTCCTTATATCTACTAACTAGAATGGGAATTTTGTTTCCCTGCTGATGCTAGGCTTCATTTCACTCCTGGCTGAAGGGAATATTCCTGGAAGATTTCTTCTGCCTTCCTATCCTGTCCCAAGGTAAACTGCCACAAAATGTCCTGGCTATCTGGGATCTGGATGTCCTAGGCTATCCTTTTCTTCACACAGCTGCTACATATTACCTGGTGTTTAGATGTACAAGCCTAAAGATACCTGGAAAGCCCCTGTTAAACACAGAAATCTATGATCACAGGAGTGATCATGGGACTTTGTTTATTGTCTTGCTTGTTCTTTGACAATTTGCATCTACTGTATTGCTAGTTCCTCAACCTAGAACTGACTTTAATACTTGTATGTAATATAAATGGCATAAAAGCCAAAAAAGGAGGAGAGATGGGTTAGGGGATTAATGGGGGGCAGGATGGGGAAACGGAATAACATCTGAAATGCAAACAAATAAAATATCTAATAAAAAATAAAAAAGTAAGACAGGTATCTAGGAAGGATGGAAGTTGTTTATTTACCATGCTTTCTTTCCAGACTGAAAATTAAAGAAATTATTTTGTTTTGATTATCAAGTCTTTAATATTTAATCATATCCAGTTACTACCTAATATTGTGTAGGTCTTTCATGCTGGGCATTGTGCACAAAAACACAAAACAAACCCCACCTACAAAGTAACACACATTCTCCAACAAAGGCACATTTACTCCAACAATGCCACACTTTCTAATAGTCCCAAGCATTTAGTCCACCACCTCCCACTCCTGGAGCTCATAGGCTTGTAAAAACACACAAGTCTATGCGAGACATGGATAGCTATAGCATAATGCAAAATACATTTCATCTAAAATCAGAAGTCTATAACAGTATCATCAATGATTAAAAGTCAAGGTTTAAAATCTCTTCTGAAACACATTCAATCTCTTAACTGTCTTGACTGTAATACCCTATGAAATTAAAATAAAAAAGCACATTACATGCATTTATTATATCTGGCAAAGGATAAATATTACCATTCCAAAATGTCATAGTAAGGAAATGCTGGACTAAAATGAGATCCAAAGACTGACCTAAGTGACCTAATGCCAAACTCTGCATCTCCATACCTGATATCCAATTCCTTTCAAATTTATCAACTGCAACACAATTCATCCTCTTAGACTGGTAACATTCCATGTTAGCAGTTTTCCTTGGCTGGTATTTCATGGCTCTGGCATCTCTAACGTCCTGGGGTCTCTAGGGAAACTTCAACTTCACAATTTCTTATTCCAGGGTTGGGGATCCACACCTTATCTTTTGGGTTCTTCCAAAGGACTTAAGTCACTTCTTTAGCTTTGCTCTCTGTAGCATTCTAGGTTCTGTTTGACTCTACTCTACTGTTCCTGCTGTTCTTGAGGGTTGTTCCATTGAACTGGCATCTTGATCATACTATAGTCTTTCACTGCACCTAGATTTTACCATAGCCTCTCATAAGCACTCTTCCTGGTGTCAGTCCTCAACTTCTTTTCACAGCCCTTTTATTACATGGTCATCAACAGCAGCTGAAGCTACACCTTCACCAATAGCCTTTGCTGGCATCTCAGCTGCGCTCCACAAACTATTCATACTTTCAAAAACAGTACCGCCTGGATGATTCTTATATATTACCAAGTCAATCAGCAGTATGGGATACAATCTTGGTTATGTCTGGACCACAGCATCTTTGTACTCTCAGAAAAAACTTCCCAGAAGAGTTCACCTCAGTGATGCTGATCTCTTCTTAATCACAGCTAATTTCTTAGCTCCAGCTAACCAGCATATATTGTCCCAGGAACTCCTTCTACTGTTGACTCTAAAGCTAGAGCCAGGTGGCTGAAACTTTCATGTTCTGCTGCTTCTTGGTGCTGGAACATGGCCTCTTTGTTCTATTACATCTTTCACTGCCTAGGCTGGGGTGTCCTAGTACTTGCTCTGAAAATTAATCTTGAACTCAGAGATCTGCATGCCTCTGTCTCCTAAATGCTGAGATTAAAGGTGTATACTGCAACACTGATAACTACGCTTTTTTTAAACCTTTTTACAAGATCTTCATAAATTCTGAATTGGAGTTCATCTCTGATAGAATCAAGTATATAACTAAGAATAGTCATCATAATCCATCCCTGACAATTTGACACATAATCATTTATTCTTATGTCCAAATAAAAACACTAGGTATGTCATAATAATGCATGACATGATATAACTATCACTGTACAACTGAAAAAGCATAAACAATAAGCTTTGATGGGTGGGATCTTGCCCCAAGTTCACCACTTCCTTAATTTCACTTAATATTCTTGACCAAAGAATTTAGCTTGATTTCACTTCTTGGTGACCCTTTAATACTTGAACCATATATTTTGTGTTTTTTCTTTGTAAGTTTGCCATGATTGACCAAAACATTCTTTATGAGAGTAAACAAAAGGACAAAGTCTATGCTGGCATTTGTTGATACTTTCTTTGTCAATGCAATTAATATGAATTTCTTCTCTTTCGTCTTAGGTAAACAAGGGTAAAAAGCAGCAACATTCTTCACCAAAATATCACAAGAATGATCTCTAGGCAATTCTTCTCCTCTGAAATTTTTTGAACCATATCCTGACAGTTGAAATCATCCTTAACACCAATGTCTTCCATATTCCTACTAGGATGGCCCTTTATGGCCCACTCAACAGTTTTCTAAATCTAAAGTTACAAAATCCACATTTCTCCAAACTAAAACATGGTCAGGCCCAACACAGCAATACCCCACTTCTGGTACTAACTTCTGTGTTAGTTAAGGTTTCCATTGTTGTAAAGAGAAACTATGACCAAAGCAACTCTTATAAAGAACAATGTTTAATTAGGTTAGATTATGGTTTCAGAGATTGGATCCATTATCATTATGGTATTATCAATCATGGCAGACATGGTATTGAAGGAGTTTTAAGTTGTATATCTTCATCCAAAGGTAGCAGAAGGGGACTCTCTTTGTCAGGTAGCTAGGAGGAGGCTCCAGTACACACTGGGTGGAGATCATGCACTGACAACTCCAAAGCCTACCTACACAGTGACACACTTCCTCCAACAAGGTCTCATTTTCTCCAGCAAAGCCACACCTCATAATAGTGGCATTCCCTATGAATAGGCATTCAAATCACCATATACATCTAACTGGATTGTTTTGTTATCAAAACAACCTTGGCTGGAGATATGGCTCAGCTTGTAGACCACTTGCTTTGCACATGTGGATTTGTAAGATCTGTCCTTAGAACCAGAACAAAAATCTGTGTAGTCGTAGTGCATACTTGTAATCGCAGCACTAAGTAGAAATAGACACAACATATTTTGGAAACTAATCCGTCATCTAGACTGGTCTACATGGTGAAGTTCCATGAAAATGAGAGAACTCTCTCAGTATCTCAGTATACATTTGAACCAAGATCCCATCACAAACTTTCCAAGGTATAGTTTAGGCACTCTCAGTTTCACTTCCTGCTTACATAGCTAGGATATTCTAGGCCTTGTTTCTTAGGTGTTCAGTTGTGTGATATTTCATGATTAAACATCTCCTTGTGAAAGGGACTTGAATCTTAATTTCCCTTTTTATACCTTTTTAATAAAATAAAAAAGACTCAGAATGTGCTTTGTCATTAGATGATCCAGACATACATTCATAAAGTTTTCATATATCATAATTTCACAGAATGATCAAATCTACAATAAATTTGAAAGACCACTAGGACATTCCTCAAATTTGAAAGAGATTAAGTTCCCATGAAAAAGCTTTCTGCAGGTACTCAATGTTACATAGCACACTAATGAGCATGGGGGTATTTCTTCTCCTGCTCTACTCCTTAACCCCACAGTATGACTCATATAACCCAGTTTAAAATTTTTAAGTCTTAGGCTGGAGAGATGGTTCAGTGGATAAGAGTACTGACTGCTCTTCCAGAGGTCCTGAGTTCAATTCCCAGCAACTACATGGTAGATCACAAGCATCTCTAATGGATACCCTCTTCTGGTGTATCCAAAGACAGCTACAGTGTGCTAATATACATAAAATAAATAAATCCTTAAAGAAATGTTTTTTCAGTCTTATACTAGACAGGCTCATCTTATTCCCAGTGGAAATTCTTCTGACTAACCTTTGAGATACATAGCTTATTTTTTTATTGCTGTAAAATAACTAAGAAAAGAATTTAAGGGAGGTAGAGATTATTTTGGCTCAGTTTGAGAGCACAGTTGGTCTTGGTACATAAGATATAGAGATAGAATACAGAGGAGATATTGCCTGGTCATATTGCCTGGTCAGCTAGTAAATAAGGAAAGATAAAATATGAGCCTCAGTGGGCTTTTTATTTTGTGTATAATATCTTGGGTATTCTGGGTTTTTTTTTTTTTTTTTTTTTTGGCTAGTATCCACTTATTAGTGAATACATACCATGCCTGGGGAAAAGAAGGTCAACAGACAGGCCCAAAGTGTGATCCAGCTCAAGAGGAGTCCCCAAAGTTTGACACTATTATTGAAGCTGTGGAGTACTCACGAAAGTGACCTATTATGACTGCCCCCCGAAACACCCAACAAGCAGCTGAGTTAGATGCAGATATTTGCACCCAATCAATGGACAGAAGCTGCTAATCCCTGTGGTTGAGTTAGGGGAAATATGGAAGAAGCTGAGAAGGAGGGCAAACCTGTAAGAGGAACAGCAGTCTCAATTAACCTGGATCCCTGAGATCTCTCAACTATTGGACCACCAATCAGGCAGCATACACCAGCTGATATGAGGTCCCCAACACATATACAACAAAGAACTATTGGGTCTTGGTTCAGTCAGAGAAGATGCACCTAACCCTCAAGAGACTGGAGGCTCCAGGGAGTTTAGAGGTCTGGTGGAATACAGGGTGCGTGATGCGGACATTCTCGTGGAGACAGGGGGCAGAGAGGAGGTATGGAAGGTGGAACATTTGGAGGGTAGACCGGGAGTGGAATAAAATCTGGAGTGTAAATAAATAAATAAATAAATAAATATTTTTTTTTTAAAAAAAAAAGGCTGGCTCTTAGTTTTCCATAAGAGAAAAACATTCGAAACCTTTGGTCAGCAAATTCTATCTGTGATTATATGCTTAGATTGTACTTTACATTAATCAGTCCTTAAAGTTTAGACATGTTACCGAGCTTCTAGAATCACAGGCTCTAATTATGAACAACAAATTAGCATATTATCAGGATTGGTTATGTTTACTGTTTGATCCCAATTTGATTACTTAGAAGGTTTGTTATCTAAAGTCCTCCATTCTTTCTCAGGTAACACCACACAGGCCTAAGGCAAGGATGCAGGGATTCCTTCTTCCCCAGCGCCTTTGTGTGTGTATAATGTTTGAATGAAGAAACGTACAATTATTCCACAGTGCACATATGGAGATCAAACGTAACTTGATGTGTTAGTTATCAACATCTACCTTGTCTGAAACAGGGTCTCTTGCTCCCCATTATTTATACCAAGATAGTTGTCCTGATAGTTTCTGGTATCTCTTGACTTCATCTTGCCACAGGAACATGGGGGATTACACATGCAAGCTACCATGTCTGGAATTATCTGAGTTTCAGGAGTCCAAATTTCAGTCTTAGGGGTTGTATGAGAAATGCTTGACCCATTGAACTATTCTTCCTAGCCTTGAAGTATCCATAACTCTTTGTGGAAAAAAAAAGTGCACTGAAACTGTGGTAGTGTAATAGGCAGATAAAAGAAAACATAAATAGCCATGAGCAGTGATGCCCATGGAAATTTTTGAATTAACAGACTTTTCAACAGCAGGTGTATCAGGATGTCTCTCTCTTCCCTCACATAACTTTCAGCACTTTTTCCTTCCAGTTAAGAACAGAATTTTCATTAGGAAATTTGCTTGCCCCAAGATTGGCCTAGTGATAACACTGGGTGTTTCTTTTTTAAATTGGATCTTTTATTTATTTACATTTCAGATATTATCCCCTTTCCCCATCATCCCCTGAAACTTTGTATCCCATTCTCCCTCCTCTTGCTAGTGTGAGTGTGAGGGTGTGCTCCCACCCACCCACCCACCCACCCACTCCCATCTCCCTGCCCTTGAATTCCCCCACACTTAAGCATCCAGCCTTCAATTGACTAAGGACCTCCTCTTCTATCTATGCCCAACAATGCCGTCCTCCCCTACATATACCGCTGGAGCCATAGGTCTCTCCCTATGTGCTTCCAGACTGGTGGTTTAGACCCTGGGAGCTCTGGTTGGTTGGTATTGTTGCTCTCCCCATGGGGCTGCAAACCCCTTCATCTCCTTCAGTCTTCTCTAACTCCTCCATTGTTTTATTTTAACTTAAAGGTTCAGATCCTTTCTTCATGGCAGTTCTCTGCTAATGCACTCTGACCATCTGTTTTGCAACATGAAAAAAAAGCCACAGTCAGCAGAAACACAACATTTAAGGAGACTGAAACAGTGCGGATTGGTAAAAGCAACTGAAGCCATATGAAAAAAACATTGGACCAGCCAAGAGAGCTTAGTTGGTACAGTGATTTCCTTAGAAGCATGAGGAACCTGTGTTTGATCATCAGAGCCAATATAAAAAGCCAGACATTGTGGCAAATGCTTAAATTCTAGCACTGGAGAGAAATGCTATTTCAAAAGTAAGAGGGGGGAGGAACAAAGAAGGAAAGAGCAATGAGAAGAAATAAAAAGAAAAAAAGAAAAAAAAAGAAATGTAGAGAAGAAAAAAGGGCAGGCAGTGGTGGCGCACCCCTTTAATCCCAGCACTTGGGAGTCAGAGGCAGGTGGATTTCTGAGTTCGAGGCCAGCCTGGTCTACAGAGTGAGTTCCAGGACAGCCAGGGCTATACAGAGAAACCTTGTCTCAAAAAAAAAAAAGGAAAAGAAAAGAGATAGAAATTAGAAGTTAGAAAATTAGTGGATATCTGAGTATCCAGATATAAAGACATACAAATATGCATAAACAGATACAGAAACAGGTTCATATAGAAGTTGATATGTATGTTGTGACTTATAGGTATGGGTCTACACACAGACAGGAACCCAGTTATATGTTACCACAGATATTCATATATATGAACACAGATTCAGAAGTATATATGCATATTCATATTTGTACATCAACACAGCCATGTATTTTCAGATATGCATACTCATTTTGCTATTATTGGAGGAGGAAACCCAGAATGTTCATGAGTTGTGGTCTTTGTCTCCAGGGTGGTGATGTCCTACATCACAATGTTCTCAGAGGAGATTAAGAAGTTTCTCAGAAGACTGTTATTACAGAATTTGACTCGGACCATGTGAATCCCTTTCAGGGTTCTGTTTCCGACTGAATCACCACATGTAAGTGGTACATGAAGATCTACTAGAGAGAGCATTACTATGTCTGGACTTCAAGGTTTTAAAAGTATTAGCTAGATAAATCTATTTTTCCTTTAAAAAGTAGTCTATCTCGCATTCCATTAAGTCAATGAAATCCTGAATCACTCATATAGATGGACACACACAGACGAATGCACACACATATGTAAAATACACAAAAATACACACAGGCATGCACATATAAACATATACAAACATATATATACACAAATATCATTAAATGAGTAATTGTTTTGAAAAGATAATTCAAACTTGGAACAGCATATTTATCTTTCAGAGGTTAGATTTGTGCCTTTCTATAGTAAAGCTTTATAGGGAACCTGGGAAATTTTCTTTCTGGTACCAGCTTTTACAATGAACCAAAGTGACTGACAGAGGTTACAAGCTAATGTGGGCTCTTGACAGAGCAGATGACAAAGGCAGAGGTTGCTGTTTTGAAATTTGAAGCCTGTGATGGAATACACTTCAGCTTCTGGCCTTTTACAATGCTAAAATGCAACTGTTCCACATGATCCAGTATGGTAGGGTATTTTCCTCAAAAAAGTTCTGGCCCTCTACCCAGGGTCAGAAGGGTATGCTTAAATGACCACTTTCTCTGTAATTAGATTCATGCAAACAATTTTATTTCTCTACTATAATTATACTTTTAAGACCAGAAATGAACTCAAGCCTTGAAGACTACTGATTCTGTATACCTGACTGAGGCTGAATAACTGCCAGTCACCATGTGCTCATTGATTAGTTTTCACAGTTTCTCTTGGATTAACTAAGATTGGAGTAGAGATTTGAGTACCAGCATTGACCATTCTCTGCCTGATGGAAAATGCACTGTAACCATTTGCATCCCACTCCTTCTTCCATAACAGTCTGTACTATAAAACTAGGAGCCAAAATAAGCCCTTCCTTCTTTAAGTTTGGAAGGTCAGACATTTTGTCAAAGCAATGAGCTAAATAACTAACATAATCACTCTGCAGGTTCCAACTCATGCTCACTCCATGGTAAGCAGATGTGTTTATTTCTTCCTGTGATCAGATTGCTCCAGTGTAGATCAGCAGAATAGGACTGGAGAACTTCAATGGGGAAGATACCATAGCAGCTTTATAATGTGTTGTGATATGTGTCCTAAATCAGCACACTTTGATAAATCGCCCCTTCCAAGATTTGTGCAGAGAGTTTATTACCTTTACAAGAATTCTCTTCAGTTCATTAGTTTGCCAGCTTTGACATTTTCAATACTAGATCAGTTTCTCAAGGCAAAAGGGAAACAAGTCAATAGCAGTTCCCCTGGTCAAGAAGAAAATGGCAGCAAGAACAACTAAAGGACAGCAACATTGTGAGAGCTTAGGAACAACTCCTGTCATGAAATGTGACATAGCTCCAGACTTTCTAGGTCTGATAACCTACCATCACACTAATCCAGGAAGTAACTATTATTATCCCTGCATCACACATCAGGAAACCAAGAAACATAGAGGTTCTATTGGTTACTTTCTTTGTTGATGTGATCAACCAGTTTAAGAAAGATAGGGTTAACTTGAATTTATATGTTGAAGATACAGTCTATCATGGCAGGGTAGTTATAGATGAAGCAGCTGGTCTCATTGCACCACTGTGAGGAAGCAGAGGGAGATGGATGCTGGTGCTCAGCAATCTTTCTTCATTTTACTCAGTCCAAGGTCCCAACCGTGGAACTATGCTGCCCACAATCAGGGTGATGCTTCCCACTGCAATTAATTCAGTCTATAAACTCCCCTGAAGTCATATACTAAAGTTTGTCTCCTTAGGCAATTCTATATACTGTCAAGTTTTTAATCAATATTACTCACTACACAAGTCATTTTATTGGTGACTAATCTAGTGAAATGGACTTCAAATATTTAACCCAGAGCTATTTAATTCCAAACCCATTTGCTTTTCTCCTGACCATCATATATCACTGTAGGAATAAAGATATTTATAGGTAGTCCTTGAGACCAAAGTTCCTGGCTGCAGAGCATGACACTGCCGTAGGGTGATTTAATATAGAATATAATGGGTTTCAGGTTCCTATCACACACATGCACACACACACACACACACACACACACCTATGAACCCATTCAAACATACAATGCACACACATTCATACACATTCACACCTTTCTGTGCACATGCATACATGTATCCACACACATTTTTAACAACAATAAAAGGCAGTATGTGATGCCAATAATGTAACTTTAGTAAGAGAGTAAATCCGTAAATAAGTCTCAGGTCTTCTATGTGCAACTTCATAAGTATAGCATGCTGAGAAAGTGAGAAATTTTACCTGGAATCTTCAAACATTAGAATAGATTTCATGATTTTAGTACTAGCCTGCCAAATACCCACTGTTAGAAACTATCAGCAACAGATTTGCTACAGAATGTAGAAGCTTAAATAGAACCAAATGTGATTATCTGGGTTTAACATTTTCTTTGTTTGAGACAAAGTCTAAGAAAGACCAGACAGGCCATGAAGACTCTCTGCAGCTGAGGGCGACCTTGAATTTCTGATATAATTGGTCCCTTTTCTTGCATGTTGTCATTACTGACTTATACCTTCATACACCATTTAGAAATTTCTGAAAGTGAAATCCAGCGTTTCTTGGATGCTATGTGAACACTCCCAGTTTCTTTTCAGTGTGTGTGTCTGTGTGTGTCTCTGTGTGTAGATTTGCATGTGTGTTGTTTATACATGTAAGTGAGAAGGTCAGAGTTATGTATCATATGACAATTGAAATATATCTCTAGTTCACAGGTTCAACTGTTTTACAATGCTTTAATGATTAGAGACTAATTACTGCCTACTTTGTACTTCCACTAGTAACTAATAATCAGTTAGAGGTAAGAAATTGTTTCTTTCATTCTGACACAAACCAAACACAGCGAAGCTGAGGTTTAACCATGTAAAAGGCAGAAGTCATGTTCCCCCCTCTGAAACATATAGCTCTGAATAGTAATTAAGACTCTAATAGTACTCTCTTGGGACAAGATGGATGGAGACCCATCTCACATCATCAAGATCAAGATCACAATTACTGCTGTGATAATTTTGCTGAGCTTCTAGTACAAGTCAAGAAACATGTACATGACCATCTAAGTTCACAGAACAGGTCATTTATTTGTGTCACATTAGCCAGCAGGGAGTGATGATAGAAAACCAGGGCTGATCCCAAAATATGACTTACAGGAAATTTGTTCCATAATTAAAGCTCTATTCTATCTGGTGAATTCACCTCACCAGTTCTGAAGAGTAAGGCAATGAAGGAGAAGCTCTCAGCTAGAAAAGTGTATGTATGAACCACTGCAATATACCTAAATTAACATTGATGTTATTCCCTAACAATTGAAATTAAGCAGGATTGATTAGAAAACTGAAATCTCTGCATTAAAATGTTAGGTTTGTCACCTGCTACTGGGGTGACATTAGGTGAGTCTCTAACCTAGGTGACCCAGTTCCTCTTTTCTCCTCTATTTCCCTCTCCCAACTCTTCCCTCCCTATTCATCTCTCTGTTTGTCTTTGTGTGCACAAGTGTGTGGTTTCTGCACATGTGTGCTGATACACACACACACACACACACACACACATATATATATATATATATATATATATATATATATATATATATATACACACACACACATGTATAGATGCATTGCCTGTGGATGAATATGAGAAATGCAAAGGTCTATGGCAAAAGTCTTCTTTAATCATTCTATACCATATTTTTAAACATTAATTTTATTTCTAATTATTTGTTTGTCTCTCTCTGTATGTCTAATATCTGTTGGCTTTGGAGATTAGAAGAGGCATCAGACTCCATGAATATAGTTATAAACAATTGTAACCTGGGAACTAAACTCAGATCTGCTGAAAGACAAGCAAGTGATGTTAACTACCAAGCGATTTATAATATGTTTTATGCAAGGTCGCCCATTGAAACTTCAGCCAACACCTCAGGATTCACCTGTCCCTGACTCAAGAAAAAAAATGTGGTTTAAAGATGTCTTCTGCCATGTGCTCATTTTACTTGGTTCTGGGTATCTGAATTTATTCATCAAGTTTGCATTGCATGCACATTATCCACAGAGTCATCTGTCAACATCCAACCCCTTGTTCACAGACTAAATGATGATAGTGTTTATTCCCCTGTGTTGTGGTGAGAAAAAAATTATGAATCACCTTAAGAAAGGAGCTTGCACCTACTTCAAAGCAATATATTATCAGATAATGATGATAATGGAAAATGTAGTTTATTATTATCTTAGTATTCTAAAAACATTCCATTTATATTAGAGTTATTACTTGGTTATAATGAAAGAAAATCTAGGGAGAAAGAAGCCTACAAAAAACACTAAATATTTTGAAAAATACTATTGTCCTCAACCTTACCTCAATCTGTTGACGTTCCCCTGAAAGAACTCATTTTTAAATTAAACAGAACACATGGCACCAAAGAAATGTTTCAATCATTATGAGTATATAATATTTTTGCAGAGGACTGCAGTTTGTTTGCTAGCATCTTTGTGAGGCAGCCTACAACTCTTGCTTCATAGATGATGCCTATACACTAATGTGTACATATCAGCAAGTTTGCACATAATTAGAAACAAATCTAATTTTATAAATTCCCATTATAAGAGAATTGCGTATTTGTGCTTGCTCTCCATGTCCTACCACATTATTTGAGTCGTAGACATGATACACAATTTTAGTTTGAAGATATCTGACTTGAATTTTTTATCAATAGCCATGTTACCTACATTCTGATCAGCACAGAAAACATCTTTTACTACCATAGCTAGGCACAAGTATGTGAGAATAATTCAAACATGGAAAGGCTTCCCCTATTTGGAATTGAGTAGTAGCTGTTGCTCCAATCAGAGGACAGTCTGTATTTGGAAAGAACAAGCCATTTATACCTATGCTATAGCATCTATTTCTGCTACATGAAGCAAAATTAAGCTATTTATTGAGTTTCTCCATGGAAACAGATCAAGTACATTTCTTTTAAAATAGTAACAACAACAGTACCATATTACCCACTATTTAGTCTTTTTTGATCAAACATAAGGTGTATCTGAAAAGTTGAAGGCATAGAAATTTTGTGTCTCAGATTTTTATTTTTGTTTAATGGTGTAATTGTATCAATGAGTCTAAAGTATTTCATGGCTAGGAGAAACAACATAATTATTATGTAGATACAGCATAGAAACAGAGTATTGTATTTCTGGTCAGGAGGGGTTTGTGACTTAGAAGTTGTTTTATTTTTGTTTTTTGTTTTTAATTCCTTGAGGCAAGTTCTCATGTATCCAAGCTGCCTTTAAATTCTCCAAGTAATTAAAGATAACCTTTAAATTCTAATTGTCCCTTTTCTACAACTCATATCTTGGGATGTGCCACTACAGTTATTTCATGCAACCCAGCTGTCACATCAGACAAGCACGGACCAATGACCTATATCACAGCCCAGGATGTGTTATTTCCTGAAATAACAAGCGTAAACACAAATTGAAATTAACTTTTAAACACCTATGTATATCTAGACTGAAATATTTTAAGTAATACGGTGTGTTGGCTCGTTTTTATATGAACCTGACACAACTTAGAGTCATGTAGGGGGAGGAAGTCTCAACTGAGAAAATGCCTTCAGAAGAACAGGATTTAGGCAAGATTTTAAACCATTTTCTTTATTAGTTATTGATTCTAGGGTATTCCATCCACTACTGGCAGTTCACTTTTATTCATGGCCCGTGGTTCTGAGTTTTTTAAGGAAGTAGGCAGAAAAGGTCACGAGGAACAAAGTTATAAGCAACATTCATTCACGGCTTCTGCATCAGGTCTGGTCCCAAAATTTCTAAGTTGTTTTGATGTCCGAAAAATTTTCTATGATGAACAATTATATGTAAATATAACCTATATGCTCCACCCCTCAAGCAGCTTTTGCTCACAATAGTTCATGACATCAATAGAAACCCAGATTAAGACAGAAATGACCAGGGTTATATGGTATTGCTTTGACATATGACCATGATATGGGGAAGGATTGTGGAAAAGCTTTGGAATTTTGAATGAGAAAGAACACCAAGTGGCCAAAGCTTAGTGAGCTTTTATGTGGAAACTTAGAAGAGAGACTGTTTGGAGATATGTAAATGAGAGAAACCTGGCTTGCAAAATTCCAAAGAGAAATTTGAGAGGCACTTAAAGAGTCTATGAGGGCCATTACATGTTTTAGATTTAAAAATCTAATGGTAATCAAGTGGGGCTGAAGAATTCTCTGAGATTAACAAGATATGGATACCACTAAAGTAAATCCTCTGCATTGCAGGGACAACTGTTCTGGTAAGCTGGAGCTGAGAAATTAGTGGGGATTAAATAAAAATAAATATTATCAAAATAAAGTCTTCTGGATATTGTTTCCTAAGGATCAGCACATAGACGCTGTGTTCCAGACGAAGCCAAGGTTGTACCTCATGCTAGAAGCCAAATTTGGTAGCATAAAATTTGTCTAGAGGCACTTGCAGAGAAGAATTAAGTGTGGCAGTTCCTGGAGAGGTCTAGCCAGCAACTGACCAATCCAAAGGCGGATGCTTGGAGTCAACCATCAGACTGAACTCAGGGAACCTGGTGGGGGAGCTGGCAGAAGGACTGGAGGATCGGTGAGGGATTGCAACCCCATTGGAAGAACAACATAGGCTGGCCTGACTATCCGGTTCTTCCAGAGACTAGACCACCAACCAAGGAGTGTACCTAAAGGGATCTTTGTCTCCAGATACATGTGTAGCAGAGGATGGCCTTGCCCTACAGCAATTAGAGAGGATTGATGCCCTACAGCAATTAGAGAGGATTAATGTCCCCCAATTAGGGGGATGCTGGAAAGGTGGGGCAAGAGAGTGTGGATGAGTAGTGGAGCACTCTGATACAGGTTAAAAAGGAGGGGGAGGGCAGATGTGGGATGGAGGGGTGGAGGGGTAACTACCAGGAAGTGGGATATCATGGGTTGGGGGGTTGGTGGAGGGGTTAACTGGGAAGTGGGATATCACTTGAGATGTAAAAGAATGGAATAATTAATAAAATTTTTAAAAACTGTTCATCTAGATTGTACTTGTTTTGAAGGCATTAAGATCATTTAATCCGTCTGAGGCTTGGCATAGGAAGGCAGGGGTAGCATCCATAAAGAGGGTTCAAAGAGGTTATTGTTTAAATTGCAGCCCAGTTACAGTAGAAGACCTCAGGGTTTTAAAAGTGCCTAAAATAAGAAATATCTTCTATGACTGCAGCAGCCATGGAATGCAGTGCTGCCGGGAGACAAGCTGGAGAGAGTTGGAGAGAGTGGAGCCAGAGAAATGATCCAGACCCTTTGGAGGAGATCAAAAGATCATAAGTGGATCCCAGACCTTGGACACTCAGTTATTTAGTGTTGGGCTTGTTTGTGAATTGAGCCAATTTTGATTATGCCCTAGTTATTTCCTCTTGGAATAAAAAAGTAGTTAACTTATTTTTGATTTTACAGGAGCCCCCAGTTAAGAGACTAAAATCTTAAAATCTTTGGAATTTTAGAGATGTTTTGAATATTTCAAAGAAATGTTGAACTTTTAAGTGCTTAAATTTATAACACTGCAGAATACCTTAAGTATATAAAATGTTTTATGTTGTGGTATTGATATTAATGTGTCACCTTAGAAATGAATAAAAATGGATAGGTTATAATTTATCAGTGTTGTGTTTATATGAAGTTTACATAGAATCAGTTGTGGTAACTAGTATTTATTTCAAATTGACCTAAGGTAGAGTCACTTGAGAAGAGGGAAACTCAATTGAGAAAATGCCTCCATAATGCTGTAGACAAGCCTGTAGGGCATTTTCTTGCCTACTGATTGATATGGGAGGATCCAGCTCATTATTGTTAGTGCCACTCCTGGGCTGGTGGTTTTAGGTTCTATCGAAAAGCACACTGAGCATGTCATGAGTAAGAAGGCAGTGAACATCACTCTTCCATGGCCACTTGCTTCAGCTCCTGCCTCCAAGTTTCTGTGCTGTTTGAATTCCTGCCTTGGCTTCTCTTATAGACTGTTTTTCATCCTCTTCCTTCTTCATGTTGCCTTTGATCATGGTGCCTTTTCACAGCAATAGAAAAGTAACTAGTACACGTGGGAAGCTATAAACTTGCTCTAAAATAAATGCATACCCCTATCTAAAAGAAAACAAGGCTTACTGAGGCTGGAAAGGTGCCTCAGGTTTAACAGCTCTTGCTATACAAATGTAAGTATAGGACTTATGGATCTCCAGAACTCACATAAATGCTGGGTAAACACATAGCAAACTCCTATTTAATTTGAGGTTCAGAAGGTAGAGATAAGATTCCTTGAGAAGTCTGGCTAGCTAGAATCGCAATAACATAGTTGAGCTTTGGATTCAACAGAGAAGCTTTGCCTCAATGAATAAGATGGAGAGTAATCAAGAAAGACTTCAGTTGTCAAATTCCAATCTCTACAAATATACCTGCACACACACACACACACACACACACACACACACACACACTATGTAAGAAAAGAAAAACATAGATTACAAGTCTTTCAAAAATAATTTTCTCAGTTGGATTATTGATAAAGACAAGTATATCCTTGGGCTGATTACCCACAATTCCTTGTTCTTCCTGAAGCTGAAACCTATTTTTCTGTCTTGTTTTTGAGTCAAGATTAATTATTCCTGCTGACAGTTCCAAGCTGCCTGAAAAGAGCATCTTACTTTCCTTTTCAGTAATAGTCGTTCCTGTTTTAAATATATGGAGTTGCTTGAGTTCTTTTCTAACGCTCTGAAGAGACACCATAGCAAAGCAGCCTATAAAATAAATTATTTAATTTGGTGATTTGCTTGCAGCTTCTGAGCGTGAATCCATGACAACTGTAGTGAAAAAGTTACGGCAGGCAGGTAGGCATGGTACTGGAGCAGTAGCTAAGAGCTGTAATGTTGATAAAACAACCACCAATCAAAGAGAGAGAGAGAGAGAGAGAGAGAGAGAGAGAGAGAGAGAGAGAGAATGAAAACTGGGAATAGTGTGGACCTTAAGTCTGACCCAACTGGCATACCTCCTCCAACAAACAAGTCCACTAACTGTTAATCAAGACATTTCTAACATATGAACCTTTACTCATTCAATCCACTACAATAATTAACACCAAAGCTAGCTTTTCTCCTCCATATCTATAGCTTGTCAATTATCATGATGTGGCATTCAGTGGCTTCTTACCATCCAGGTGCTGTTATAAGTTGTAGTTGCCAGTTGAAAAATTGACGTTGGGATATTCACATCATAAATTTTCCAAGAAGTTTTTTGTTTGTTTGTTTTTGTGTTTTTAAAAAAGAAATATTTTTTTCTTTGATGAGAGAAAATGAACTGGTAGTGTTTAAGTGTTGGGTTTCTGGTTTCCTCACTATTATTACAATTCTGTCTAAGACTGAATGAACACAAAAAGGGTAGTGGAGTTATGTGGAGACAGAAACAACCAGGCAGACCTAGAAAGTCAAATGATGATGGCACTTGTGTTTCTAAATTCAGCAGAATTCAGAAAGTTGGTTTCATGTAGGACCATGAAAGGACAGCATGGTTTCTGGTCGAGAATGAGCTAGAAATCACTGGAGACCCCAGGTGATCCTGAGAGACCCCAGATGAGACCCAGGTGATCCTAAGGGAAGGGATGCATTTCACCATGCTTCCAGACTCCGGGCTCCTGATATAGGTTCCTGCCATGAGGCTGAAGACCTTCATAGAGTGGGGTCCTTGAGTCATGTAGGACAAAGCCTCTACTAGGCCCTCCACAGGTAGGGGGCATGACTACAGGCCACAGAGCCTCAAGACAGATCTCCATATTACTGAGATACCTAAAGGCCAAAGAGCATAGCCAATTAAAGATTCCTTCCCAGATCCTCCTCCCTGAAGAAGGTATTTAACCTCAGGGCCTGCCCTGAAAATACCAGGGTATAGTTTCATCCATTTTCCACCATGACAATAAATATCTTAAGATCATAGCCTATTTCCCTTCTTTGGGACCTGCCATGGGAAACTGCGAAGAAGGTTTTCAACTATGGAGCAGCCATCTAATCTCCCGCTGATGACCTCTCAGCCATGGAGGCCCACCCAAGCAAGCAAGTCAAGACAGCCATGACTCAGCCAACTGAGTCACAGCAACCAAGAATGCCATCCCCGTGAGACCAAGCCAGAGCTCATCTTTTCCCCTCTCCTTTTCAGCTGTGGACCAATCTAGTCTGTACGTACCCACAGTCAGATTTTTTGCAGCCTCCCAGTGGCGCCTGAGAGCCCAAGGGCCTGAGAACCAGCCAATTCCCTGGCGGGCCGCTTTTGGCTCAGAGACCCACAACCCAAAAGCTCTGCACCCCCCTCCCACGCAGTACCTCAGACTGTGTTTCCTACCCCCAGAGCTGAGTCTCACAGCTTCAGATAGCCTGTTGTCTGCCCGGCACCAGCGTGGAGTGAATACAGTCAAATTTTCCTGCTTCTGCTGTGGCCCTAGTCCCTTGAGGGGTGGGGTGAGCCAGACGAGGGACCCACAATTCAACCCAAAAATGGACCCATGAACACGCTACAACCCAACAGCTTCACACTTAGATCTTCCCTTATCATTGTGTTGACCTGGATGTGACATCCTTTAGACACTGTCAGATAGGGAGTAGCACTCTCTCCACAATGTACCAGAGAGACACATTTATGAAAAATAAAACCATGCCTCTTTAGAAGTTCTATTTACTATGGCCTTGCTAGATACATTTCATACTCAGTTCTCTTTAATATTTTATATAATTTTTAATACTCAATAACTCAGCTTGGTAGATGGCTGAGTAGATAAAACAGTCACTATGCAAGCATAATCCTTAGAATACACAAAAAGCTAGATGTAGGTGGAAACATGCACCTGGAATCCCAGTGTTCTTTCTTTGAGACAGAAAAGTGAAAGAGAAAGATGTTTGGAAGGTTTCCAGCCAGCTAGCATGCTGTAGTCAGTGCTGAACAAGAGACCCTTCACCTAAGGAGGTAGAAAGCCAGGTCCACATCCAGGATTGTCTCCTCACCTTCACACAGATCTCTGGCAAAGCATGTATGCAGTAGTATTCACAGAAATAAGAGACATATATAAGAACATAGATATGCATACCACCATCTACTTTGCAATTTTGTTTCCCAGATTTACATTGAGTATATCAGATATGAATCGTAAGAAAAAGCCAACTGACTATACAGTGAAAATGAAATTAACATCTTTCAAAATGAGTACTTCAAGGAATATACTTTTTATTAATGTGTGAACCTCCTCTGTCATGCATCTGTGAGATGCATGGAACAATCAATATTCTCATGTTTACAGTGCAGCTGGGAAGTATGCCACAGACTTAAAATATAAACAGAACTCCTTTAATTAAACAATCCTGTTCTTTAATGGATACCCTTAGAACCTGTGTCAGCTTACCAGAGCCAATGGATTTGAAGGTTTTCACTCATTGTTCTTTGATGTCCAGGTTTCCTATGGGAAGGAGTTTAACTCATTTCTATGTGGCTTTTTAGGGACAAGTAGATGTGGAAAAATATCTAAGCAAATTCTTAGCCCATTTAGTCCTTAGAAATAATGTCTCTGATGTGTTTAAGCTTTGAGCTACCAAATCACCAAACAGAAGAAATACTAGCTGAAAAAAGAAATGACCATCAGTATGCTGAGAATGCTTAATGACAATACAGAATTTGATACTTATGGTTATTTTCCATCTTATATTAACATGTTTCCATATTTTAAAAAGTCCTTTTTTCCCTAAATTTGTACATCATGGAGAAATCACATACTAGTATTGGAAAACAATGTTAATAACCCTTTACTTCTGAATTCCAGGGAAAATAGACTAGGACAGCCTTGATATGGGAGTAGAATAAGAAATAAGAGTACTGGTATAGGATGTGAAAGAATCATTAGTCGATATGTTGAAAAATCTGATAGTTAATGGATAACGATGAATACTGAATGTGACTAGACCCAAAGATACACATGAACTAGTGGGTAAAGACTCCAGAAGCTAAAAATGTCAAGCAGCAAACTTAAAAAAAATCTATAACCAGACACAAAATTTCACAACATCAACATACACCCACCCACCAAGCTTCTTATCCTTAAGAACATATAATCAAAGCAGCTGTGTGTTCTGGGCATGTGATATCTTGCAGTTTTCAAAAGTAGAATCAACTGTGGAGATATCAAGTAAAAAGAGACAACAGAGAGGGGGTGTGCTCATGGGCACTTCCTCATTTCAAAGGATGGCAGTGACTGAGATGCACATCTGTGATTTATTTCAACATGATCCCTGCTCTTATAAACAGTTTCCAGCTCCAGTGATAACAGCATGGATGCAGGCCTTGGAGAACTGTGCACTGGAAGCAGTCATGAACCAGTGCTCCTGCCACTACAGCCATTCTAAATGCACTTGTGCTTTCTCTCCCTCTCTCCCTCATCTCTATCTCTCTCTGTTACCTCTCCCACTCCCTGTCCCTACTTCGTTACCTCTCTCTGTCTCACTCCATCTGAACTATAATACCCTTTGGCTATTTTCTGAAGATCAAAATGATCTTCTGAGAGGAAAGATGAGATAAATATCTTCCTTTAGGTAAAATTTTATAATTCAGAGACTTTAAGGCAGAAAAATAATATATCAAAATGGGTTGGCTCAGAAAGGAGAAAAATCACATTTTATACAAAGCAGAAATATCTAAGATATGGAGAAAAGGAAGTAAAAATTCACTAGGGCCACATTAGTGAACCAGAACAAACAGCTTCAGAAATAGCATTTTTATGATTATGAGTATTAATATTATTATTAGGTATGGGGTAGAATGAGAAATTAAGCAAACCATGAAGTCATTTATATTAATTTATTCATCTGTCTGTCACTTGGAAAACTTAAACTGACATTTTCTAGACTTATTGTACACTCACATTATGTACTAAAAATTCTATATTATTTATAAATCTAGAAGACTAGAGAAACAGTTGGTCTTTTCTTGTCCTACCAAAGCTATAACACTGTTTGCACAACTCATTCCCTACAACAAATTTTCAGACTATTTACTCTCTCTTACAAATCTACATTTGGTACACGAGGCAGGGCAGATTCTACAGTCTTGTCAATGATTAGTAGGTAACCAAAGCACCCCAAGTATGCTACAAAGACCCACAGATTTTCTTAGAAGTTATTCCAAAAGCTGATATTAAGACTCAGAATTAAGTGCATTCCTGGTTAAGATATCCAAAATGGTCAATGTTTTCTAAACTGTACTGTGACCAACAGAACCAGAGATTATGAGTCTAAAAAAAATAGGGAGTCAGAAGTCCAAATATACAAATAATTTCAAAATTTTTAAAAGACCTACAATTTGCTAAGTTCTAAAACATAGGTACCCGGATACTACAGATAATAAAAAACTGTAGATCAGGTAGATGCTGATCATCTTCAGAAGGCTGCTCGAAGATTTGCTTTTACATCTCCATATAAAGCCAGAGGTAGTAATTCAGGTATTATTACACCATGATGTGCAAAGCACAGAACAAGAGATACTATCTCAAACAAGGTAGAACAACAAATATCCAAAGATGTTGCTCTCCAAAAGCATACAATAGTGTCTACTTGTCCAAGGTCAAACATGCAAATGTGTACTCACACAAAACATTATACACATGTACAGATGAGCATTAAGTAAAATAAAACTCAACTATGTTCTACACAAGATCGGAAGGAGGCTTTAAAAATTAAAAAAAAAATAAAAGAAAAAAATGAGAAAGGTAGTATAAATTATGACCAATGTAAAGGCCTATTATCTTCTTTAGTTGTATCCAAAATATATTTAAGAGCTACTAAGCATTGTTAAAGATCAGATATCTTTTAATATATCCATTTCTTCAGGAAATTATCAAAAGTTCGGTGTTGCACAGGCAATACATATTCTCAAACAGAAAATGAAAATTCACAAAGCCTCTGTGAAAGTAAGAAGATTCACACTTTTAATGGAGTTTCCAATTCTACAGCTCAGCTTACTGTTTTATTCCCTTAGGTTAAAACTAAGAAGATTTAAGCAAAAATCTGACTATTTTAAAAAAATCATAATTATAAAACAAATTAAAATGTTATTTTGCTTTATTATTTGATAACCTTTCTCCCTGGATTACTTACAATTTACCAACAAAATACTTACTGCAAATAAGTAACCATTGATCATGGACTAACCAATGAATAAAGCAGATGTGAATGACATTTTGCATCATTGCCATTTGTATGTTTTAGTATATCTTGTTTCAAAGTCTATATCAGGACTATCAGGACTATATCTAAGGTGCTCTTTGGTAATCACCCCTGGCTTCAGAAGAGATCAAAGTCTTCAGATGTGAATCACTGAACACACAAGCAGAGATGACAAATTCATTAAGTTTAACAACATCCAGTGAAAGTATAGAATAGAAAAACAGACCTGTGACTTTGCCTAGGACAAGTGACCTCAGTGTCCGGAACTCAACTTCCAGGGAGAAGTTATAGCTGAAGAGTTGCTGGTCCATCTGTAGGAAAATAAAGCCATAGCCCAGGATTTGAGAAGGCATAAAGCAATCCCATCTGTAAACCACTTACAGTCTCACACAGGTCAGGCTCCGGCCTGGAATTCACTCTCAAGAGAGATTCAAAATGACCTAGCAGTTGTGCAACGATCCACATAAAATACCCTTTCTTTCTTTCTTTCTTTTTTTTCTTTCTTTCTTTCTTTCTTTCTTTCTTTCTTTCTTTCTTTCTTTCTTTCTTTCTTTCTTGTAAAATAGGGTCTTTCAAGGGCTTCCATTTCCTTAGAAACTTGACAGGGCTATTGTCTTGTTTTTATCTCCCCACTGGGAATTTTTCACAGGATTCTTCTCTGAAGATAAGTAAGCAGAGAATCCCTTGGATGCCTGCTCTGGGACATTAAATGGGACCCAACTGTGCTGCCCATTCACATTGCTTCCTCCCCTCTTGCTCTTACAGCCATCTCCATTTCATTTTCCCCACATCCCTGACCTGCCCTCAGGAGTGGGCTGTAGGACTTCTACTCATGAAGCATAGTTTAAAAGATTTTGGAGGAGAGACTGCACACATTGCTGTCATTGACTGGGATGGCTGATCACCTCCCACTGGAAGGCTGAACAGAAGTCACAGCTGCATTTTTCGGGCCTTCTTTTCTAGGGTTCTTTTGATAATCATGCCTGGTTTCATATACTGCTGATTCTGGTTTGCTACCCTCATCTTTCTCCTTCCTGGGCTGCACAACTCATCTAACTCCACTTTTCTCAGTCTAGCCAGATCCAGCAGATTCTTCCAATCTCTATCATTTGAGAAAGAGTGTGCATCTGTGTATATTATTTAAACACCAGAAGACAAACCCTTGTGTCATTTCTGAGGTGCTTTCCACTTTTTGCCTGAGGCAGGGTCTTTCTTTGGCCTAGAACTTGACCAAATAGGCTAGGCTACCTGGCCAACAGGATCCCAGTTAACAGCATGTCTCTACCTTCTCTCACACCATCATAGATATTACAAGTGTGTGGTTATCATCTCGCCTACATTGTTATAGGGATTACTAGGATTTGAGCTCAGGTTCAAATCCTCATGCTGGCAAGGGAAATGCTTCATTAACTGAGCCTTACCCCTATTTTGCAAACTCCATTCTGAACTTCCAATTCTCATCATTTTATAGTGCAAAGGCAAAGAAAGGTACAAAAAAAGGAAGAGACACAGCCATAGGATGGGGTGAGTGTGCTCTGCCTAGGAAAAATCAAAGGGATCAGGACTAAAACCTAATTTTTCCATATAGTTCCTTCATCCACAACTCTCAATGTATACACAACCACTGAGTTTCTCTATTTAGGAATCTTCACACCTTTTACTTTATCCTATAATTTAGTACAAACTATTATACCATAGTTGGTTTAATGATATTTTATTGTTTTTAAATTAGACTACAATATTTCCTATCTGCTAAATGTTGTATGAAACAGGACTCAAATGCATACTTCTGAATGCCATTTTCCTTTTAATACTATGAAATAGGTCAACCTAGTGACGTAGAAAGAGAAGTCACAATGTTGAATTACTCAAATATGGCATATAAACAATCGTGCATGACCATGTGATTTCTGGACTCGAGATCCCTATCTGTGCTCCCCAAGTAGCCAGATTTGTCTAACTGTCCTTGAAAAGGCAATTTTAAAAGCCAACTTGTAAAGAAAGGGAAATTCAGAAGTGCTGGGGATCATACTTGGTGTAGTTATAATCACCTGGTCTTTCTTTCTGACAGGTGTGGAACATTTCTGAAATGCTCCATACATGCTACCCAGAGCTAGGGATACATAAAGACCTGTTTTTTGTTTTTTGTTTTGAAGTTGTTGTGTTTGTCTGTTTGCTTACATCAAACAACTTTTGTAGATGAGCAAGAATATATGTATGTATGTATGTATGAATGTATGATATATGTGTGTATGTGTGTGTGTTCGCACATGCATGTGTGCATGCATGGGTGTGGGTGCGTGTGTGGGTGCGTGTGCATGTGTGTTTGCTTAGGCTGTGGGTAGAATGGTCAGAAAGACAAGCTGACGTGATAAAAACATAAAGTCATTCGTTGCTTTAGTCTTCTCTCCTTTCTTCAACATTTTGCAAATAACAAATTGTTGCTTATTATAGACTATGAATAGATAGGTGAAAGATACATAGAGAAATGAAACACATCCATTTTACTGCTCTCTCTTTCTACTTGTCTTTGTATGTGAAGAGTACAGACAATGTAAAGGTATTCAGAATATTCCTTGTAAAATGTTCAACAAAACATGTTCTGTTTTCCATCAGAATGTCATTAAAATTATAAATAAACAAGGAGCTAGAGGGTAGACCAATGGGTGAAATGGTTGCCACAGGAGTACAATGACATCAATTTGGTCCTAGTACCTATGTAAAATGTCAAATGTGATAGCATGTGTTTGCAATCCTAACACTCGGGAGGAAGAGGTGAGGAGTTTTCTTGAGCTCACTAGAGAGCCAACCTAGGTTCCTTTTTGAGATTTATAGACCTATGAGAGTCCTTGTGTCAAAAACAAAAACAAAACAAAAAGACAAAAAAGGGGAACTGCAACTCCTCAGCACTGAGGTTGTCCTCTGGCCTCCACATGGTACAGAGACACATTACAGAAACAGGAAGTTATAATTACAATTTCTATTATTCACTCATTAAACACCTGCACTAACCTTCACCATAACCCACACATGTTCAAATGTGTTCCTTCAACTCATTTCAAGAATGATGTAATAAGCAAGCAGTAAATTTCTGATGTCATGAGAATCATTTTGTTATACGTCCAATAATTATTTTTGAACTTCCATCTAATTGGAAAAACTAATGGTCATACTTATGGTGTGGTATGGGACTGGGACAAGAAACTAAGATGCATATTTTACATGTCAAAGCAGAGCTGGCCTACAGGTTCTCCCAGCATCCCTCTGTCCTCACGTGGCATACCCTGCACCAATCCCTGAAATTTCCAGTCCAGGTGCTATGCTATCTGCCCTTCTCCCAGAGGCTCTTCCCTCTATAATCTAAACATTGTGGTTTCACCCACTCTCTTCTTCTTTTCTCTCTGTGAGAGGGCACACACTTGTCATTTCTGTCTTTCTTTCCACTGCCCATGTTGACTCCCCTGGTTACAATCCTTGGGACCAATGAACTCACCCAAGTGCAGTTTCCCAGTAAGCCTTCCTTTAATTCTGGCTTGAATTATCTCATTGCTCTGGTGTTAAAGAAATAAGCTATCACATATGTTCTCCCATAAGCCACATCAAAATGAGCCTCCGTGAAATGATGACCCCCTGAAATTCTCTCCATTTCTCTCCATGTGACATGTATCAAGGGACAGAGAAACTTTCTGGGTAATTTTTGACTTATACCACTTACTTCAAAATCTATCTTTCTATACAGTGATTACAGGGAGTTCAAAAAGTGAGGCTCCAGCTAGGATACTCCCAAACTTAAACACTGAAATCATATCACTTGTCTTGGTTTGAGAATGAATTTGACATAACTTAGAATAAACTGGAAGAGAGTCTCAGTGAGAGATTGTTTGCCTATATTGTGTCCACCATTGGACATGACTATAAGAAATTAACTTAATTAATATGGGAAGATTCAAGCCATTATGATTGGAGTGAGTAAATATTTGCTTATGCCTCCCCAGAAAAATTTCACATAATACTCCAACATTGGGTTCTATAAAAGTAACATCATTCATGCCTTGAGTAGTACATTTGTGTGTGTGTGTAACATGCTGGGACTAAGGGGACGAAAAGTATAATAATTAGACTTGTTTGTCAATTATATCAAATTCAGAATCACCACAGAAATAAACTTTTAATCATGTCTGTGAGGGTGAGTTTCTAGATTGGATTAATTTTGGTGGAGAGACATACACCAAATGAGTGCAGCAGTATCCCAAAAGTTTGGGTTCTGGAATAAATAAATAGTAGAAAATGAGCTGAGCTCCAGCATCCATCTCTCTCTGCTTCCTGAATGGGAGTGGAATGTAGGAGTAGAATGTGACCATCTGTCTCAGGTTTCTGTGGCAATGATGGACTGTACTCTGTAACTGCAAGCCAGAATTCATTTAAGCTCTTCCTTAAGGCATTTTTACAGCAATTAATAAGCAATTCACATGGAAGATTCACTTTGGAAATTGGTATATATTGACTTTTCTAAAAAAAAAAAAACTTGACAATATTATGTCCAGCAATTTGAATAATGAGATTATATGTGAATAATTTTTTATGATAAATACATTTCTTCTTTTGAGTCAGGAAGATCTTGCTTGCTTGCTTGGTTGCTTGCTTAGTTTAGATGCATTCGATAATTACTTGGTTTGTACTTCAGACAATTATTTGGTGGATCTGGAAAGGTTTTAAAAAGGCTAGAAGATTGGGGCTGGAGAGATGGCACAGTGGTTGATAGCACTGATTGCTCTTCCAGAAGTCCTGAGTTCAATTTCCAGCAATTATGTGGTGGCTCACAGCCATCTGTAATGGGATCTGATGCCCTCTTCTGGTTTGTCTGAAGACAGCTACTGTGTACTCATATACATAAAATAAATAAATAGTTAAAAAAAAGGCTAGAAGACAGAAGGATTTTGGAGCTATGCTTGAGAGAAGACCACGAGATCTGACTCATAGGTAGTAGAGTGGGCCATAGAAGGCTGGACTATTGAATTCAACAATGAGAGAGACAAGGAGAGCACACACAAGCTCAAAGATCAAGATAGGAGGAAACAGGCTAATGAGAATTTGTGGTATTTTTTTTAAAGAATACATAGAAAGAGAACAATGTCATCTTTTGAAAAAGATGGCATTGCATTTGTTGGTAGCAAGGAAAGAGAAAGGGACTTGATGTGACAAATTTTGAGGACACAAGAGTAATGGATCAAACTTAACTAAACAAAATGGTGATTGCTAAACTGATTAACATTCTCATTGATTATCAAAGAGAGGTAGTCTAGACTTTGGCTGGATTTTATTAAGATCTTTCTTGTTTTGCTGTTGGCTCTTTATAAAGAGTTACTAATATTTTACATAAGCTTATCACACTATTTTCTCAGACAGTTCTCCCTGTGCACACAAAAATCTTTAAGAAACCTTCTGTGTTGTTTCTACCCTTGCAGCTCTTGTGTTTCTACAAGACCCATTTTGCAATAGAAAGTAAGTATTAATGTGTATAGGAGACCTCTCTGTGCCTTCCCAAGGGCTTCTGTATCACCTGTGCCCTCTTCTGTATCTGGACCTTATTCCTACTTTCCCTATAGCCCTTCTACAGTCTCTTTACTTTCCTCATTGTGTGCTTTGTTCTTCTTACACATTCTGCTTAAGAGATGATTAAGCTTGAGCACAACTACAATCTCCAGTACTTCCACCTATCCAGTCATTTCTGATGGAATAGCTCTGGTTGAGGATTCAAGAATTTGCACTTCTAGCACTTTTCTAGGTAATGAGAATATCATTGGAGAAGGAGGAACATGGGACGGGCTGGACTAGACTCTGAGTCTTTTCTTTACTCCAGCTAGTGGCCTCCTCAAGCTCTATTATGTTAGATAGAAAAGCCTTGGCATGTAGGCTCTGTGTGGAAAGGTGAGAAATGAAGTACCTGAACGGAAAGTTCTGGTCCATCACGGGTAATCTTCACCTGATGCACTCTTCTATTGGCCAGATTCTCTGTGCTCATGGAGAACACATGACTTTCATCCTTGCTTAGTCGATATCGAACCTGTAAACTTCCTTCAAAGAAAAAAAGAGGGGATTAGAATTAAGAGTAGCAAGAACAACATAGACAGATGTGATCAAATTGTTCATACAATGTTTATTTCTGTTTTCGTGGTCTCAATGACTTGGCATTATATTTGTCCTAATCCCATATAATTCATCAGAGTTCAAATCCAAACTTCAAATATAGATAAATATTAAAATTGAGCATGTCTTTCTGTTGTTGTTGTTTTGTGAATGTTTATGTGCTGTCTTAAATTAAAATTCTAGTTTGAGATCAGCACAATGGTATAGATTTATGATCTCAGCACTCTACACGCAGGAAGGTTAGGGTTGAAATCAACAGTGAGACCCTGTCTCAAAAAAGCAACTAGAAAGAAAGAAAAATGGGAGAGAGGGAAGAAAGAAAGGAAGAGAGAGATAAGATGGAGGGAAGAGAAGATTGAAAATAAGAGATTCCCCATTAACAAGCACACCAACTTATCAATTTTGTAACTGGAATATAAAAACAGGAAGAATACATGGCTACTCTCCTGACATGGTTCTCTTGTAATATTGTTATTCCTTCTGAGCTTGAGAGAGAGGAGACCCTCTTCTTTTCATCCACTTGGATGTAATGTAATGTCTCCAGTTTAAGTGCAATCTGGCAAGGTGACCTATCTAAATCTTCATGTCTCCTTATGAAATTCAAATATTACCAGGAGAGTATTGTTTCAGTAACTGTTTAATATCCAGAGGTCAGCAAACCAGTCCAGCGAATTTTAATCTAATCTCTAAGCTGGCATAATGGAAAGAAATTAAAGGGTATTTAGGAGAGTCCAGAAAGGCAGATGAAGTCCTTTCATTTCTTGCCTTGTTGTGTGTGAGGATGGGTAAGAGGATTGAGGGATCCAGGAAGATAAAGCATTACAGTATAAACAAAGTAGCTACTATAGTAGGAATATCCTTTTTTAATTTGAAAGCTCCTATATATGAAAATATGACATGGAAGACAGACATCCTTTGGCTTCCTTATCTCAGGCATGTGTTTATTTCGGCTTTCCAACATGGCTGTCTGAGATAGTTGAGCAGAGTGGCCCGAGTGCATAATACGTGATTCTACTATGGTGCAGTCAGCTGCATTGTACAGTTGGAATATTACCCAGAAATAAGAACCTCTCTTTGAGTACACAAGAGAACAAATTTTGTGAACAGAGTACAGTGTCATACTATGAGGGACATTAAAGAGCAAAGTGCATTTACTCAAATTGGGCCAAGAAGATAGATTGTTATCAACCATCCTTTCACATATTCATATTTATTTGACCTTCTTCAACTCACTCATTTTTCTCATTGCTGGCAATTATAGGAAAACAACAACATACATTCAAGTCTGATATCCTTGGTCATTGTCTCAGTCCTTGAATCCCCTTTTCCTTTCTCTGCATCCTTCTGTGAAAGTAAATATCCACGGGCTTTCTCTTCCCTAGGGTTCTATAGCACTACACTCCTCCCTTAAACCTACTCAATGATAAACACTTTAGGTTTATAGTCCCAGAGGTAGCAGACTGTCACAGGGAATGTACTATAAATATAATAAACTAAAGAATAGGCTAAGTGCCAGGTCAGAAGTGCATGGAGAGCAATGCATCATTCTGCATTTATCTCTCTTGTGGTCTCACTTTTCTCTCTATTGAACATTAGCAGTGCTGTGCATTCAGATGACACCTTGTCTGTGAAAATATGTGCAGAAATTTGCTGTTTACAATATAAAAAATAGAAATACGATTTTTTGAGATGCAGTTATCTTTTCTTTTGCAAATATGTTCCTGAAATAAACATTTGTAATAGAATGCACTACAGTCTCCAAAAGTATTCCATAAAATTTTAGTGCGCTTCTTTGATGTTGAAGCATTCAAATTCTATCTATCTTCTTTTTATTCCATTTTTAAAATAATTTTGAGACAATTCTAGATCTCTATTCTCTCTCTCTCTCTCTCTCTCTCTCTCTCTCTCTCTCTCTCTGGTGTGTGTGTGTGTGTGTGTGTGTGTGTGTGTGTGGTGTGTGTGTGTGTAAATTACTGCTTAAAAATTATAGTAAGGTCTGGTGAGAGGGTAAGGGTGTTTGACTAATTTGATTCAATCCCTGGGTCTCACAAAATCTAGAGAACTGGCTCTCAAAAGTTGCTTTCTAAACTTCACACATGTGGCATATCACACTACACACTCATACAGAAACACATAATGAATATATTAATATGATAAAAAGTCTTCAATTGACAATGACAGTGAAAAACTTATACTAAAAAAAGAATAAAACCTAGGACTAAGCATTGTGGTGAGGGTGCTTCTTTAAAGGAATCATATTCATGTCCTAAGTAATGCTCTTGTCAAACTAGACAGAATTACATCAGTTGCCCTATGTCCTGATTCATGGAATAGGAGACTTCTTGAATGGTAGGAAAATATACTGAATGAGGAAATTAAAAGTTTCTTTAAATTTAACTTCTGACTTGATAGATATTAGAATTTAACTATTGATATGACACAATCTAAAATCATCTGTAAAGAGAGCTTTAGTTGAAGAATTGTCTACATCATCATATCCTCTGGGCATGTCTCTGTGGACTGTAGGAGAACACTTTGAGTGACACTATTTCTGAGACAAGGGATCCTGAAATATATGTATAGGAGAGGAAAAAGGACACAAGCAAATGAAACAGGCAGACCTGCACACATTTATCTCTCTGCTCTTGATTGTAAATGCAATGTGAGCTGTTTCTCTCACCTCTCTCTGTGATGGCTTTATAATGATGGTCTGCCATGTAGAATTATAAGCAAGATAAACCCCTTTCTCCCACAAGTTGCCTTTTGCCAGTGTGTTTTATCATAGAAACAAAAATGAACCCAGAACAAATGTGAGCAAATCTAATCCAGCTTCTTGTTTCATACCTATGATTTAAACTTATTTCTACACATATATAAGACACTGGGTCCACAAGACATACTTGGTGATCCTTTATGATCTTAGAGATCCCTTTATGCTACTACAGATGTGTGTTTCTTTCTTTGATGAGCAATTAGAAATCATGTCCATTAAAAAGAAAACATTTCTCTAATTTGCACATGATTTATGTGCTTTAAAGGTGACAGACAGGACATTATGACTCAATGCAGTAATTAGTCTTTAAAGAAGTCCCATTGGGACACTTTAGTGAATTTCATACTGTGCTATATAATCTGATTTCTTTTGACTATAGATAATCTTCATTACAACACTAAAATCTTTAAAATATCTGGCAACATTGTCACTAATATGTATCTCTGAAAACTCTTTGATTGTTTCACTGGTCACAGACACTGATTGAAGGAAAGAATACTGAGTGATCACCTGCGGCTTGGTGCCTGGTCAGTGGTATGTTACTGAGAGTAACTACTTTGGTCTTTTGAGGAACTCTTTCCCATTTTTTTTCTCTCTTTTCTCTCATGAAGGGTTCAGCTAGTTCAGGCTGACATGTTGACATGTTCAACAGTAAGAACATATCCCTCTAGTTGTACAATGTTTTGAAACTGCAGAGCAATGGGGAATCAGAAGCAGCCAATCTATTGTGGTCATAGAAGTATTGCAAGGGAGGTGATCCAGGTCTAAACAAGGTAATCACAAAGTGTTTCAGAGAAGAAATGTTCTGAATTGGTATCTGAAAGGCCATGTACAGTTTAGTAATTATGAGCTGGATAAAAGGCTTAGTCTGTAGTGTGTTTGCTATGCAAGCATGAGACATGTTTTGTTTTGTTTCCAGCATACATGAAAGAGCTGGATAGAGAGTACATGTCTGTAACTTTAGCATCAGATAAAACAGAAACATGTGGATCCTCAGAGTTAGCTGGGCACCCAGACTACACATTCAAAGAGTTTCAATTTGTTAGAGACCCTGTCTATAAAAATAAGCAGGTGGAAATTCATAGAGTAAGACTCAGACTTTTAGACTTCTGTTTCTAATCACCAAACATATGCACGCATGTGTACATATACACAAACAGATTTACATGCATAATATGAACACACACACACACACACACATGCACACACAGTCCAAACAATAAACAAAACTAGAATGCTTTACTAAAGGAAAGAACTTAAAGAGAAAGAAGGAGAAGGGAAGGGGGAAGGGGAAGGAAAAGGAGGAGGAGAGGAAGAAGAAGAGGAAGAGGAAGAAGAAGAACCAAAACTATGGAAATAGGGACAGGAAACTGAACAATATCTTGATAGGTGAGAGTGCATCTGCAAGCATAACGACCAGACTTTGAACTACCAACACTCAAATAAACTCTGGGTGTGATACAACTTATATATAATTCAAGTACTTTGAATGTACAGAGAAAGGCAGATCCTGGAAGGTGTGATCAGTCAGTATTTGATTCAGTGGGAGACCCTGTCTCAAGGGTTCAGGGTAAAAAGTGAGAGAACAAGACACCAAGTATATGCTTTCTTCATGTGTGGGTATGGATATAGACACACACACACACACAATCCCATGTTGCATATACCTTTTAAATTGGATCTGAAAAAGAGATCACACCTGACTTTATCCCATCCCTGGAGCTGGGGAAATATATCAGGTACTCAGTCCTGTCTTCGTCACCACTGTTGCACTGTTTGCCCCTCTGAAGTGTTTGGATGCAGGTAAGTTGGAGCTACCGCTGTATAGTATTATTGAAGAGAGATTTACAGACACCAGACTTTTCTAATCAAAAGCCTTGGGTCTTACACCTAAGGATAAGAATCCGCTGTTATCTTTCCAATAAAGCCTAAAGCTGTTGCCTGTCTGTAGATCCCATTCACCTAACTGGGCTGCTTTGTCTGGGCATAGTGCAAGAGGATGTGCCTTGCTCTACAGGGACTTGATGAACCAGGGTTGGGGGATACCCAGGGGGTCTTCCATCCTCTCAGAGGAGAATGGGAGGGTGAATGGGTGAAAGACTATGTAAAGGGGGCCTGGAAGGAGCAGGAGGTGCAGCAGTCAGGATGTAAAGTGAATAAATACATAAATTAATGGAAAAAATAAAATTAAACAAAACAGGGTGAAGGAAGTAAAGAAGTTTATTTTGTGCCAAGTTGACATAAAACTATCCTTCACAGAGGCATTAAAAAGTAACCTTTGTGGGGAGCTAGGGAGATGGCTCCGTGGGTAGAAGTGCTTGTTGAGCGTGACATTAGATGGCCTCTGGCTTACACAAACACATAACACACAAACACACACACACACACACACACACACAAACACACACAAACACACCTCTTCTTGGGTTTAATATGATTTTACCACTTCAGTAGTGTGAAAGCCATAGCTTAGTCAGAATAAAATTCATATTTTTGAGCCTTGCATCTTCTTAGTGTCTGTTAGATCCACTATAATTTTCTGCCAAATATGAAGAAGACAAAGCTATTTGAACCACCTTCAGCCACTTCCATAAATGGAAATATAAATTATAGTCAATTAGAGATGATTTCCTAAACTACTTTCTGAAGTCATTAACACATGGAATAACTGACTCTTAAATAGCTTCATGCATTTCCCACATGCTGAACATCATACAGCCATAGGTCTTGCTTGCTGTCAGGGAGGCAATTTATTACTCAGCTTCTTAGGTTGGATGGTAGCACCTGGTCCTGACTGTAAAATTTCACCTGTGTAGAGATGAGAATCCTTTCCAGGATGTTGTTCCTTTTGGATCAATTATTCCATCTTATTTAATCTTGTCTTGGAAATGGGAACACAGATTTGCATCCATCTAGAATATGTGTACAGAGAAGGAGGGATGTGAGGTCTACAGTATGCCTAGTGTACCATGTTAGGGTTTTAAGTTTGCCTGATGCAGAGGAGATTTGAGGTCAATAGTACACATGCTTATAGAGTCTATTTCTTGCCCATTTCTAAGACATGATCTTACCTTTCTGACTCCATTTTAAATAAGAATTAGCTTTCTCAAGAATTAGAACTTTGGTGGCATAATAATTTTCAATAGTTATTTTTATATATTTTTATATAATAGTTATTTTCTAAAGAAAAAGTTAGAGCTAGTGAAATGCTCAGTGGTTCACTTATTCCTACTAAAGCAGATGACCAATTATATATGATATCCAGTCCCTGGTCTGTATTCTTGTATTATTGTATGGATTTGTCTCTTGGCTCTATTTTAAGGAAGGCTTTTCTGAGGTCCTATATTTTATCTACCAGAAAGCCACATATTCACAGATTAATTACTTATGCCCAAGTATGCCAAGTAAGTGATTCTTAAATATCTATTGTGAAAATTAACAACTTGCACAGATCTAAAATCATTTAGGAAGTAAGACTCTGGTCCTGTATGCAAAGAAGCAACTAGAATTAATTTGGAGAAATATATCTTAAATATTGTCAGTACCATTCCATAGTCTAATATCTCAATTTAGATGACTATTCTGGATAAGAAAATAGGCCTTAAGGGAACATATTTTGTCATGTATGGAAAGGCCTAGCAACTAGGGCAAATCCACCTTTAGTGACAGGAGCGTGAGGTGGCAGCTCTTCCTAACTTAGCAAGTCAGGCAGCACAAGCAAGAGTAAAATCATGAGAATATTTTCAGCACCATGAGAATATTAAGCATCCTCACACATAAACTTGTAGGAAGTATTGCATATCAGCCTAAGATTCATTTTTTAAAAAATTAAAAATCAATTCTTCAGTTTAGGGTGGGTAGATGTGACAAATGGTAAAATACAGAGCTATAGGTATGAATGTATAAATCAGGGAATACAGGTTAAGAGAAGTGTTAGCATTTCTTCTAGGCTCTGCCCAACATTTTCTGAGCAACAGGCTGGTAGGAGCCTTGCTTGCTGTAAAAGGACTGCTTGGCTTCCTTCTCTGCCTCTCTGCTCTCTGTTCTCCATCTCTCTCTCTCTCTCTCTCTCTCTCTCTCTCTCTCTCTCCCTCTCTCTGTCTCTCCCCTTTGTCCTGCCCCCTCCGCAACTCTCCATGTGTTCCCAGCAGCTTCTTCCTTTCCTTTTTGTCTCCAGTCTCTTTCTGTCCCATTCTGTCTTTTTTACCAGGTTTGATTATGATATAAAGATATAAAAGTAAAAGGACATAGAAACATAATGGTTATAAAAAAAATGATAGAAGGTTCAAAATGCTTCAGATTTCTTCCCCTTGCTATGTCTCTGTATATTGAGACTTAAAAGTTCAAAATCTTCACAGTTAACAATGGAGTTCTGATAAATTAGTCTAACTCTAATGAGACATTCTACTATATGATCAAATTTCATAATCAAACCTCCCAATCTTAAATTTCCTCTGGTTGTCTTCTAACTATAGGCTTGGAGTGTTTCACATCTTAAATCTATACTATAAACTATCCTAATTTCAAATTCAACTTTCTTTTGGTTGTCTTTTAACTATAGACTTAAGGTGTTTCTAATGATAAATTTAGATGATCAACTAACATATTCAAAAAATCAAAATTTTTCATTTTCTTTGACTATTTTTTAAATATAAACTTAAAAATGTTTCTCATTTTGCTAAATAATATACATTCAGATTTCTAGACAGAGTGAAAAAGCTCCTCTTACCCCTTCTGATCCACAAAAGCTTTCTGCCTTCCCTAAGCTCACCTTAAAGACTGTTCATACTGTTAACAAACTTATCTCTTCAATAAACTTAAAAAGATTCTTATAGGCTCCAGGAAATCCACTTAGATCCAGCTCTCATGGTCCAAATAGACTCCATCTAGATAGATTCACCTGACAAACCAAACCCTAAGTTTCCACTTGTTGCCTACTTCAATGAGTGGAATTCCTCTACTGTTCTCTTTTTTGGATTCTCCTCATGCCAATCACCAAGACATAATGGTTTCAAATGTATACTTAAAAAAGTTTTTCTCCCACACCAACTTAACTTTTTTTTTCTGACTCTAATATGTATATGTGTTCCAGCATCTTGCCAAATCCAGGCATTTATTCAAAATTTAAACACAGGACAGCTCCAGAGAAGCAACTCACAGAAGCTCTGGTCCACTTTCACAGACAATTCTATTGGACCTGCACCTTCCTACCTACAGATGGTCCCACAAACCCAGGATAGCAAGGAAACAGCCAACTTTCCTAAGACTTGACCAATATCCCCATTCCCAACTTCTTAGATACCCCAGAGACAAAATTGTGGCCCCATAGTCATCAAGAAGCAACTAAAGATCATGATGACCCAATTCCTGTTTCATCATTACCTCTTCCTAATTTCTAATTTTTTAAATTAAACAAAAATGGAGAAATGTTGGCATTTCTTCTAGACTTCATCCAACAGTTACCCAGCAATAGCCAGGGACAAGCCTAACTTGTTATAAAAGGACAGTTTGCCCCCTCCCCCACCGCTCTATGTGTGTGTGTGTGTGTGTGTGTGTGTGTGTCTGTCTGTCTGTCTGTCTGTCTGCCTGTCTTTATCTCTCTCTCTTTGTAGCCTTACTTTCTGACTTCTCTATCTCTCCAATCCCCTGTCCTCTACACCCCTTTTGTCCCTCCACATGTTCCTTGCTGGCCTCTTGCCTTCTTTATCTCTCCTCTCTCTGTTCCTCTCTGTCCCCTTTCTTTCCCACACTCCTTTCTCACCCCCTTCTCATGCTCCAAAATAAACATCAATTTATTTTAGACCAGTCATATGGTTGGTACCTCAGCATGTGCCTGCTAAGTCACCCCCTGCTGACTCATTATGCCATCACATTACAAAATATATCAAGAAGAAGAAAACAACTCATCATAGGATCTGTTGGCAGGAGGTACACATGAAGACAAACAGAGCAGCCATAATGTCTAGGATGTTACAGCTAGAAATAATGTGGATCCATCTTTTCTGCAGACCCCTTTCACAGCATTCCTTGTCCATGCAATTGGATATTCTTACAGCTTTTCCAACTCTTTTTGCTTTGTAAGAGGCATTTTACATAATGGTTCCCTTTGCTGTAGTCGAGGTTCCCAAATCAGCCACCAAATCTGTACAATCAGTTCTCAGCTGAAACATTTCTCCTCTAGAAAATCTTCTGTGCCTTGCATCCTTGCCCTCCTCCATTTTGAAATAGGCTTTCATAGTATGAAAAAAGTAATAAAGTGTTATGTATTCTCTCACTTGAGGCTCATCACAGTATTAAATTATGTCTCCACATGGGTATGTATTTTATTAAAATGTGATTCTTCCAATGCAACATGAGCTCTAGGAGAGCTGAGATTATGGAAATTTCACTCATCTTTGTTTCTTTTGTGTTGCATAGTACTTGGTAAAAATCAATAGAGAGCTTTAATACAGTATGGAAGAGGAAATAAAAAGGTTTTGTGATAGGGAAAACAACCACATTTTCCATACAATATTATTATTAGTTAAAACAAAAATCTAGAAAGAAATGTGAGACTAGAATTTCAAAGAGAGTGGTAGAGACCAAAATTGCTAATCTAAGAACCATAAACCAGAGGCTGCTATGGACAGATGACTGCTTTTTCAATTCATATGACATTGCATTAAACTCATTCTTAAAGGTCAACTTCAGGTTAGTTCCTCCCAAGTCATCAAACTAAAGTCTGGCTTTAATATCTGAGATTAAAACCCATGTTCTTCCCTAAGACATCCCACACTTCTTTAATAACAGAAACACTATAGAACTCCATAATATGTTGTTCTGATTCAACTCTTGAGCCTACACACTTCTTCCATCAACATGCTTTTTCTGAGAAGCAAGAATAGCAATGGCTTCACATAATCAGGTTGTATCATATTTTGGGGACTCAGTATATTGTCTAGATGGCCTTAGCCAATCACAGAAGCATCTTAGTATATTATGGTCTGGATGCAATATTAATATATAGTTCATAACATAAAATTATGCCAAATGAAGCTAACTGAAATACATGTGTATTGTGTGGATGGAACACAATATTAAGAGATGTCAAGTTGCATTGCAGTTATCACTTTGATTGTTGTTTTTCACACTCTCTGAAACTGAATAAGGGACCAGGATAAACACTGTACTGGCATCATCGTTATCATCATATCACATCCATCCCTGCCTTCTTCATCCCCATCATCATCAAACTTCATGATGTTTTTTGTGTCATTACTTTTGTCATTGTTAATAATGACTCTGATCACATCTCTGCTAATTCCATCACATTTAAAGATTTCTTTTGCACCACAAGGATCTTAAATAAGTGCAGGAATGAACAAAGATATGGCTGCCTGGAGATGTCTCATTAGCAACCACCATTAACTGAGTGTGCACAGATTGTTGGGCAGGCAGCACCCTAGCAGAACTCTCAAATATTTAATCTTCATCTCAAGTTTAGACCTCTGTGTCATGATAAGAATTTTAAAAACAGATGAAATACTTAGTGGTAAGTTGATACTAGGGAGAAACCAATGGTTTTTATTTGTTGATGTTTTAAGGAAGAAATATATGAATTAAAAACACATTTCATGAATTCTAATTCAATTATACTTGAATTCCATGGAAACCAAAGAAAGTACATACAGATCTCCTTTTTATCTCTTTTCTCTTGATAAGAGAAGGACAAAATAATATCGCAGGCTGTGACACAGAGAGCATCTTATCTGAATTCATTTCATCTAGAAACTCATTCTAATAGAAAGCAGCCAAGGATTTCAGCCACAGTTGGGAATCAGCCAGTGAGGCATATCAAAAGCAATTCACTAGCTCCCAATTGTACACTCACTGCCTTTGATTTAAACTGCCTCCCTTCATTCATCCTTATTGCTGATTAACACGGTATGTAATGGTGAAATTTAACACAGGATCATGGTTTTATTAAAAGCTACTTCTGTCACTCCCATGATCTTGTATGCTCAGCTTATACAAATATTCCCTCTCACATCCATCCATGTTCATACTGATAAAATATGATAGATGATTGTTTGCAATGCTCTTCCACAGTAAGAATAGTGTACTTCCTCTTGCTTTTGGGTGGTAGTGGTGCTGTAACTGTTAAAATACTTAGAGAAGCAAACATTTAAGTAATCAGTGATGAGTGTCTTAGAAATCCAAGGTATTATTTATTGTTTGCAATTAATATTTGTAAAGTGCTTTAAAGTTCCTGGGGAAAGCTGGAACACAAATATAAGGTGTGTGCATAATTAGTAATACTTCACTGGGGATTAAAGTCACTAATGAGAGGAGTGGATTTATATGTAGACACTCACACAAAATACTTAAACCCAGGGTATAGTCTTGCCTGCTTTAGGGTGAATTTGATTTACAGGTTACTCAAGAACACAGTGCAAGCTAATCACAATCATAACACATTGCAAGCTACTCCCAACTTCAGCAGCCACAGCACACTTCCACAATTTATCACAGTGACACTTCTGTATATTGAAGGGGAAAGGGATACTGTAATATTTATGAACAGGCAGGAAGTATTTGAGTACCATGATGACTAAACTATACCGGAAATCTTCTTCTAATTATGAAGTAGAAGAGAAAATGAAATCAGCATTTTCAATTGTTTCCTCTATAATTAAGTTCATAAAATTGGAGGCATCAGATCTGTTCCCATGGTTCTCAACTATCCTAATGCTTCAAACCTTTAGTATAGTTCCTCATGTTGTGCTGAGCCCCAACCATAAAATTATTTCATTGCTTCTTTGTAACTCTAATTCTACTACTTTTATGAATTATAATGCATATGCAGGGTATCTGATGTGTGACCTGTGTAGGATTCATCGCCCATTAGTTGAGAACCACTGACCTCTACAGATGGATACCATAAAATCTATAATATAGAAAATTTATTTTAGAGAATTATTTTATTTCCAAACATTATTGTAATCTCAATATCTGCCCTAGCATATAAGTTTCCAGATAATACTAATCATACAATATTATTTTTGTGGGCTTGACAAAGCACCTTGTAAATATTCACTCACTTCAGATATTTTCATGAGGACTGAGAGGAGAATAACTTCCTTAAATCAGTTTTTGGACATTATATATCTTACAGTCATTGTAATGGTTAATATTATATATTGTCAACTTGACAGAATCCAGTATAACCTAGGAGACAAACCTCTGGTTATGTCAGCAATGCAGTGTATGAATTGAGTAAATTGAAGTTGGGAGACATTCTAAATGCTGGTTGCATCATTGCATTGGATAAGGTCTTGGACAAAGTGAAAGTGAGCTGAGCACCAGCGCTCACCTCTCTCTGTTTCCTACTGCAGACACAAAGGGACCCACTGCCTCTTGCTCCTGCCTCCATGACTTTCCTGCCATGATGGACTTTACCCCAAAATTATGAGCCAAAGTATCCTGTTCATTCAGTAAGTCATTTTTGTAGGCTATTCTTTCATAGTCATGAGAAAATTACACGATACTGTTGTAGAAATGTTTTATCTCAACCTGGGATTTTTTACCCTGTCCTTGATTATTTCATTTTTATATAAAAGACATATAACTTTTATTATTTACAATAAGCCTTAATCAGCATTAGAGTTGGGCAGATACTTATTTTCTATATTATTAACTCTATTTTTTATCCAATAATCCCATTATATAATTTTCTATGTCTTGTTTGGGCTGGTTTTAACTTCAATTAGCCAGTGCAGATGGCTATTATTTTATGACTCAACAAACTCATGTTGGCTTCCTCTTCTTTCCACCTTCTTATTCCCCCCCCAACTCAAGCCCAGAAACACTAAACCCTGCCTAGGTCCCCTTTTTCCAGCTATTAACTATTGACATCTTTAGTTACCAATCAAACATATATTGGGGATAAGGTCACATAGCATTATTTGTGTCTACATACACACTCTCTTGTCTCTGGGGCAATCGGGTCTTAGGCGCCTACACTTAGCATTATAATACATAACAACAGACTAAACCTCAAAACAAAACAGTCATTTTTTCAGAAGAAAACATTTTCTCTATGATCACAGATTTCTTCTTTGTAATTTTACTGTACTTAAACCCAGCTCTGGCTCACTACCTATCACAAAAATACAATTTACCCCCAGTGAATAACAATTTCAGTTCCAACTCCTCTTTTCTTTCTTTTCTATGCTCACCACAATCTAGTGGAAGCAGCTATACAGTGGCTTGAGACATTGAGATACTGCTATTGATGGCAAATCTTATGTTCTGGGTCAAGAGATAAGTAACTGTATGTTTTCTGAGTTCTGTCAGGATAGAAAGAGTTAAGCTATCCTTCACTGTGTGAATTCTTAAATGTCATCAGCCACCTCTGTTTCATAGTTATGGAATGAGGATGTTAAATGTCTGCTGCACAGATGTTTCTGATAGATTCTAACAAAAAGTAAAGTAGCCCTGTGCTATTCATTACAGGTGTTTATCAAACAGTATTTTAGAGTTTTACTTGTGTGTGTGTGTGTGTGTGTGTGTGTGTGTGCGCGCGCGCGCGCGTGCATGCGCATGCGCGTACACTGTGCAAGTGAAGCCCCAAATCCATGGATCTTCCTGTCTTTGCTTCCTATTGCTAGGATTACAAGTGCATGTCACCATGACAAACTTAAAAAATAAAGTCGGTTTCGGGGCACTTTAGGTAGCTAAAGCATTAGTGTAGGCATAATTATTTTGAAACTAACTTTAACAAGGGTTCAACTCGTCTTCTGTCCCACAATCCAGCAGAGGTAGTGGAAGAGAAAAGTTATTAGGATATGGGGTGAGATCTGCAATAGTTGTTTGGGGTCAAGCTTGATTTTCCTTGGCAACAGTCAGTCCCATAGCAAACACCAAATACAACTCAGCAGCTGCAGACCAGTCTTTTACATAGGCAGATACCACACCTGAACCAGCAGCTACAGTCAAGTACTTTTGGCAGGCAGTCAGGCAGGCAGGCAGGTATCACACGGTTGTAGTTCAATGTTGAAGAAACTGCCAGGCTTGCCAACAGGCCAAAGACAGCAGAAGTTTCAAGCTGCTGCAGGAACATCACAAGCAGTTGTTGGATGAGTTTCTCTCAGTGGCAGTGTTTCCACAAGTTGATCTTAATAATGCTAAATAAAGTGAGCTAACACATGTATGACCTTAGTGAAGAACATTGAGGCAGAAGAGTTAGAGAAGGAGCTAAAGAGAACTGCAACCTCACAGGAAGAACACCAACATTGACTAACACATGGTACAGAACAAGAGACCCTGCTTCAAACAAGGTAGAAGGTGAGAACCAACAAGTGAGGTTGCCCTCTGACCCTGACAACTGCAGTACAGGAAGGTGTTCAGCAAGGCAAGGCATGGCCCTGCTGTCACCCATGGTCATAGTTTCTCCCTGGGCTCCCTCAGCAAGATCTAGAATTGAATTGCTGCCATCTGTTACTGAGAGATCCTGTTTTTGGCATACCCTGCTCCTATTGCTGTTCAACAAGAAATATCTTCTGACAGCTTGCATAGGCTTCTGCTATAGCACCTTTCTTTTACAGCCTGGATATTTAAACATGAACCTCTCTGTATGAAACAGCTGGATAGGAAGCCTGTGCCTTAATTCACATATTGTCCCTGGGGATTTATGCTCAGTAAATTCACTCGTCAGAGAAAGAACAGCTGGAGAGATGGAACAACAGAGCAAATTGTCTACAAATATATTCTTAGGGAAGTCTTGTGAATGTTTGTGAATAAACAGGCCTGTTGGAGGGGCTCATTGGTTTCAGAAGTATTAGAAGCCAGCCTCTCCTCTGAACCAATCAGCCCTAAACTATGTGTTGCAGTGGCCATGTCCAAAATTTGGAAGCTGAATGGCAACTGCAAGGCCCTGATTGGTAGCTGTCTCCATCTTTGAGACAGGGTTTTATGCAGTCCGATATGGTCTCACACTCCATGCAAAGCTAAGGGTGGTCATAAAATTATGATCTTTGAGCTTTCACATGCCAACTGCTCAGATTAAAGGCATGCACCACTCTACAGAGTACACATGATATTGGGGATGAAAATGAGGGTTTCATACAGGCAACGCAAGGTCTTTACCAACTGAACCCTTGCCTCAGAATAATCTGCTTCTTCATTGACAGAAACTTTACTTCAGTCCCCTTTGCCTCAATTTCCTCCATTATGTTTTGGGGTGATGCTAATAGCATCTATCACATAAAATTACAGATCTAAATGTGTAACAAGTACTGGGTTACCTTCTTACCAGGTAAGTCTCTGTAGATGTGCAAAGCTCATGACAAACTGCTCTTAGACATTTTCTAAAGAAATAGCCACACTGTGATATTAGAGAAGCCATTTCTTAGGCACATTCAAGTACACATGCACAGCTCAGAGGGAACATATTTTTTTCCCCAGTTTAAACCAGTTTTCTTTGGTGTGGATTTTTGGTTTTGTTTTTGCTTTTTTTTTTTTTAAAGAAATTGTCTCCTGTAGGTCAAACTGGTTTCAAACACAGTATGCCAGTGAGGATTACCTTAAAATTCTGATCCTCTGGTTTCTTCCTCCTCCTACAAGTCATATAAGTATCAGAATTATATGCATGTGCCACCATGGGTAGTTTTACTTGGTCAATCCAGGATAGTCCCCCACCAACAGAGCTATACCCTTCTCTCTAAATTTGTTTTGTGGTTGTCATGTAGAAGAGAAAAAAATGTACCCTGAATAAGATGTCATGTGATACTTTAGTATCTATGTGTATTGTGCCATATGATACTTCAGTATCAGTGCACATAGTGTCTGGTGATATTTCATTATCTGTATGCTTTGTGACAGGTGATATTTCATTTCTTTGTATACAAATTTGTGTACAATTTTAAAATCAGCTTAGGCAATACATGCTCCTCATTCATCATTTCATTGAGATGAAAAATTTTAAAATATTTATTTGTAGCTTTTTTAAGGGCACATTGTTATATTGTTATTTGTAGACATTGTAATGAATAACTCACAGCTGACTTCTTAATCTTAACATAGTAGCCAATGGTCACTTAAGCTTTTGTTGGTTAGTAGATTTTCCCACTGTTCCATGTCCTTGTTCTCCCAGTGTCCAATAAACAGTACTCTCCCTCAAACTTCCATGAGATGAACATTTCGATTCCACATCTTGTAGTTCTTGCTTAGTTCATTTCACTTACTATGTGATGGCTTATTGATGATCTATAAAAACCATATTTGTTATTCTTGTGTGCATATATGTACATATGTGCCCTTGTGTGTGTGGAGTGTGAGGGTGGCTAAAAATATATATACATATGGAGAATATAGGTGGACAAAGGCTACCTTCCTTTATTGCTTTTAACTTGTCTTTTCAGATAGGGTCTCTTACTGCACCTGAAGCATATGGAGTCAACTGGAATAATGGACAAGCTAGCCCTGAGAATCTGCTTGCCTCTAAGTCCTAGCACTGAGGTTAAAGACACACACTATCATACCCAGCTGTCTTATATGGACACTAGAGAATCAACTTCAGTTGTCATGCTTACATGGCAAGGACTTTACCTACTGAGTTATCTCCTTACCTTTTATTAGTTACCTTGCCTCAAACATCTGGAATTGAGAAAATTTGTTCCTGGAACAAATAACTTTGAAGTTATTATTACAGGAAAGGAAAGGATCTTCACCACAGTCCAGGCTAGGCCTCTCACCTATTGAGAAGCTGGAATTCAGCACAATCAACATCTGCTGTTAAGATTGCCAGTGATAGAGACAATAATTCTCTTATATCAAAATGTTTTCAATGTTAAAATATAAATAAGGTAGAGTTACAGATTTTTCTACTTACATTTCTGTTCCTGTGATAAAATACTCTAAAACTAAAATGAAGTAGGGGAAAAAGAGATCTCTTTCAATTAATAATACCAGATAAGGGTCCATCATTGTTGGACAGTCAAAGCAGGAATGTAAAATGCCATAATCACAGTCAAAAACAGAGGAAACAAACTCATAAAATCTTGCTGACATGTTTAGCTAGCCTTCTCCACCCTAAAGAACCTCAAGACTGAAATGATGATGCCTATAATTGACAAATTCCCACAGACATACCCGCAAGCAAGCCTGTTCTTGTCAATGAGATATTCTTCCCACATGAATTGAGGCTATGCCAAGTTGACAGTTAAAAAGCTTGAAAAATATTACCTCGGAGACAATCTCACTCCTTTTGATAGTAAGTTCCTAGAGATCCACTTGTGTCTATAACCCAACACTGGGATTACAAAGGTATGCAGATATAACACACTTTTTCATAGGGCTTCTCAAGACAGAACTTAGGTATACATGCCTGCATAGCAAGCCATTCACAAAGGCATCTTGCCAGTGTCCAACAGATAGATTGATTTTGAAGCAAGCTCTTTGCCTAGTGAACTGTCTACTCCAGCTTCCTACAGACAGTTTCTCAGCTCTTGTCTAGGGCTGGCAGGACCTTTGTATCTCATGCAGGCACACTGAGCTTGATCTCCTCCCAGGGCCAAAGTAACAGCAGAATTGCTCCCAGGGGCATTGCCATTGATCACTGTGAGTTGCTATACATATACTATGTTATCTCATAGTTTTGAAATAACTGAAAGACATAGATTTTTCATGCAACACTCAACTGATGCCATTCCTGAGTGATCCCTTTCTAGATAAACTGCCTGAGGAGGGAGCTTCTACCTAAAAACCCCACCTCCTGCTAAGGATGGATATGACATTCCAGTATGTTGTATCATCACAGATTTCTGTTTACTTGTTCAGTCAAAGCAGCCAGCTTCTACCAGCAAATACTGTCCTTGTTTGGAGATGCTACAGCAGAAGGATAAACAACTCTTTTTGGCCTTCCTCCAAGAAAATGAGCAAACACACATACACACACACACACACAAACACACACACACAGAGAAACACAAACACACACACACAGAGAAACACAAACACACACACAGAGAAACACACACACACACACACACACACAAATAGCAAAAAATAACGATAGCCCTGGTAAACAGCTTGGTCATTTGAATAAAAAATATTATAGCTGTCAATCATTGATGATCCATGTTACAATGCATAGTGACAGAAGTCATACGAATTATGGAAATGTGTGGAAACATTGCAAGCTATTTCACAAATTCAGTATTCAGTCTTTATATTTTACCCCCAAGATCCTAGAAAGAGGATCTTCAGGCTGGGGAGATAGCTCCGAAAGTAAGAGCTCTTGTTAAATGTAAAGACCAGAGTCGGAGTATGAAGCACATTTATTAACAGCCATAAGTGATTGTAGACCTGTAACCTCATTGTTCATGGAGGAGAGAAAAGACAGATCACTGGCCACTGCAGGCCACCACAATAGCCATAAGACATGGGGTTCAGTGACATCCTGTCTGAAGGGGATAAGGCAGAGAGTGATAAAGGACAACACTAGACATTCTCCTCTGTTTTTTTGCCTGAGCATGCATGAGCATTTGCATCTGCACAAACACAGACACACAGATGTAAACATACACATGAAATAAATGAATAAGTAAATAATTTAAAAACTGTATATAGTCGGAGATGCATACATACACATGATGGGAACCTTGTGGTTAACAGGTCATACAACTCATACAACTAAGGTCAGAGCCACCATCCCTAGGTCTACCTACACTATTTATTAATCTGGTGGTACCTAAGTAGATTATGACCATCAACACTAATGATTTCCTTCCTGGTTTAGAGAAACTCATAGATCTGAAGACAGTGCTGAGACTAGTTTACAGTAGAAGCAGGATGAAATTAGATATTTCTTTTTTTAATTGTATATTTTATTTATTTACATTTCAGTTGTCATCCCCTTTCCCCATTTCCCCTCCCTAGAAATCCCCTATCCTATACCCCCTCCTCCTTTTTGCTTTTATTCCATTTTAATTGCATGCAAGTATTAAGGTCAGTTCTAGGTTGAGGAACTAGCAATACAACAGATGCACATAGTCAAGGAGCAAGTAAGACAATAAACACAAATAGTCAAAGAACAAGTAAGATGTTTCTAATATGGTAGTGACAGAGAGCCTTGTAAAAGTTTTAGCCATACAAAAATAAAAAGCATGAGAAACCACAGGTGGTTTCAGCAGTTATGAGTTTAGTTTAGTTGACTTGATCTTAGTTTAGCTATGAGATTGATTGTCTAAACCCTTAGTTCTTATTTTGCATTTAATGAGGGCCAGGAAATTGATATGGTGAAGAAATATACAATGGTTTATATGTCTGCACTGATTCCTGGAGACAAAGTGTTGGCTGCAAGTCAGCTTTGAAAGAGCATAGCCACATTCAACTCCATAGCCTATATGTACTATTTCAGACTGGGATGCTCTATATCTGCCTTCATACACAGGCTACCATACTCACCCAACATTTTACCTGGGCTCTAGTGATCTGAGCCATAGTCTTCATGTTTGCATGGAATGTACATTATCCACCAAGCCATTGGGATAGTACACATGAGCTTTGTTGGAAAGAACTGTGCTTCCTACAGTTCTTTATTTCTATATTCCATTCTGGGGTTCAGCTGAACTACAACCTTACTCTTAGATGCTGTCTTGCTGATTTTTCACTTGAGGTAGTTCTACTTCTACTACTGTGTGGGGTCTATCTTCCTTACTTAAACTTTCTTTCAGTTGTCAAAACATGGACCACCACAGCCCAAGAAAGTTCCAACTGAATCCAACCCACTACTATGCAGAAAGGAAATAGAATATCTATTTTGCTCTATAAACATCAGGGATGTGAAGCAAAATGACTATTAGAGTCTACCTAGATGTCACTGAGATATTGGTCTATTTCTCTAATTTTTCTGTGAGCTTTCTTCCTCCCCCCTCTTTTATTTATTTATTTATTTATTTATTTATTTATTTATTTATTTATTTAAGACAGGGTTTCTCTGTGTAGCCCTGGCTGTCCTGAAACTTACTCTGTAGACCAGGCTGGCCTCGAACTCAGAAATCTGCCTGCCTCTGCCTCCCAAGTGCTGGGATTAAAGGCGTGCGCCACCACCGCCCGGCCTCCTTCCTTTTTCTTATCTTTTTCTGTCCTGAAGAAAAAAATATTTCTGGGTACAGAAATACTTTTCCAAAATTGTCAGTTGGCAGGAGGCAACTAAGAACATCATGACTCCTCATAAACAGTGCAAAGAATGTGATTTAGCCCTGGATTGTCTGTAAAAACCACATACATATACTAAACAAATACAAATAGTCTTACTATAGTTGTTTAGTGCACTCACTGGTTTAAAGCCATTAGTTTAGTATCAAAAATAAATAAAAGAGTTAAATAGAATAAGGTTTCAAGGTTCTAATGAAGAGGAAGCTGAAAAATCCTTTTCAGTTCATATGTATGTAGGTACATGTGGGTGTACATTGGGTGCATTATATGTATATGGTTTAGCATTGAGAGTGGATGGATATGTGTGCATGTTGAGGTCAGATGTTGGTACCTGTCCTCTTTCTCAATCAAACTCTCCACTATATTGAGGAGGTGAAGTCTCCTGAGAAAGTTATTTTATGTAACAAGCTTGCTCAGGGCATTCTGTCTCAGCCTTCCAAGTACTGGTATTACATAAAGTCCAGCGTGCCTTCCAGGCTTTTATGTGGGGATACAAATGTTGGTCTTTGTACTCATCCTGGTGTTTATGTACCAAGTGACTGAGCCAGCTCCAAAGGTCAGAAGTTATAATAGATAAAGCAGCTATGAAACCCAGACTTTCTCATTGTTTTGAGTGGGCAAGAAGCATCTAAAGGGTAGGCATTAATTTAGCTCACAGTTTAAGATAATACAGCCCAATGTGGTGTGTAAAACCTGGAAGTTGAAAGCTTCATCAAAGCAGGAGTGTGTTGTAGTTACTCATATCTCTGTGGACCAGGATTCAGGGCAACTGGGACTAGGAGCAAGGCTCTATCCACCCTCAAAGCCTGACTCATAGCTACTCATATCTTCCACTAACTTATGCTGTCCAAATGTTTTAAATATCCCCAAACTGTTACCAGCTGACTATCAAATGTTTAAACACACAAAACTTTGGAGACATTTTATTTTCAAGCCATGGAAGATTTTTGAAGTACTGAATATTCATCTCCATATCTGCCCTTCATAGAAGAGGATTGTGAACCTAAACCCAGGATACATTTCCCCATACTTATGGCAGTAATGAATCTTGGGGCTAAAGACCACAGAGCCAAGTATCAGGCAGGATGAAAGTTCCATCTGAACGTCAAGTCAATGTAACAGTAAAAGGCTGAGCAGGGACAATTTTGAGGAGCTGTATAAGGATGACAAAATTGTAATATGTCATAACACTGGAATTTTGCTCTCATCTCCCAATGTATTGAAATGTCTACCGTCATTATTAAATTTAGTATCTAAGTAAGATGATGAAATTATTTAAAGAAATCTTAGCTCATCAGGTACTACTGTCTGACTCTTAAACTGATGACAGTTTATTCTCCACGTGAACTATATGTTGGTTTTTTGTAAATAATCCATCAACAGCAGTTATGTTTATTGATTTGATGCCATTTTTTTAGAAAAGTATGCATGGTTGCAGAGATTGCTCCATGGTTAAGAGCATATGCTATTTTTTAGGGGACCCAACAGAGTTCCCATCATGCACGGATAACAGCTCACAACTGCCTTCAACTACAGCTCTAGGGGATCTGATGTCGCTGGTATCTCTGGGCACCTGTAATCCTTTGTACGTACTCACACATAGATATATAAGCATACACATAATTAGAATTAAAATAAATCTTTAAAATATCCACACAATGTTTCTTGAGCCCTGTGGAAAGGAGGTATATAGCTGTGTGTACTCTAGTTATTCATTTTCTGAACCCTGACCAGCAATGGTTATCATGTAAGTTACTATCCACTGAAAAACAATGCTTTTATGATGAATCACACCAAGCTATGGCTATAAAGAGGAGGAATTTGAAATGATGTTATAGAAAACATTCATTTGCCAACATAATAGTAGTTTATGATTATGATTTCTCTGGCCAAGTATTATCAACCAAAGTAACAGTATAGGAATTGAGTTCTGTTCCATGGTATGAACTATATACACAATAAAAAAAAATCATTTGCCCCATAATAATGATGCCATTATAAATGGGAGAGAAAAGATGGTAATATCCAGAAGTTATTCTCATTAACTCACAGCAACAATAGCTGCTTGTGTTAGACCTATACCTGATTGAGTAAAAGGCCAGTACAGTAGGCACAGGCGTATAGGCTGTTGAAGGCTATTAGGGTAGTTAAGGCCAGTTTTTTCTTTGTTTCTTTGTTTGTTTGTTCACTCACTTGCTTGCTTGTTTTTTCAGGAAACTAGCCTGGCAAGGTTGCCCTTGGTCCAGTGCATGGTCCCATACCCATGCACATAATGGCAGTACTAATTAGATACTGTGAAATACAGAAAATGAGATAAAATCAGGAAGAAGACATGGCTGACAGGAGCCTGAATGGAGTTGGAGGGAAAGTCAGCACCGATAAGACTAAAATCATCATACAAACATGAAGTTCGAGCCCATCCCATGTTGTTGCCATCATGTCTGTCTGTCCATGACAGAAATAGCTCTTCTAAATACTTTTTACTCCCATAGTAATTTATTTAAGTGTAATCTTGAAGTCCTTACATATATAACCCAACCAAAAAGAAAAAAAGAGATAGATGCTTGTCCCCAGTAAAATCAGTACTAGACCATCATGAGGTGAGAGCTGCACAACTAATGGTCTTTATAGCCTCTCCAGATTTTATACCTGTAAGTACACTTGGTTGCAAAGATTTTAATCAGTGTCAAGGCCATCTCTAGGGTCATACAGAAGTTGTTCTTGCTTTGTTTTGGGCTATTTAGATTTTCACTGAGATTTAATGTATATTAGATGAAGAACATGTATTCTTAGTAAGACAGCACACACATACACTATCACAGATGGATGCATCTAGATCAAAAGACAGAACAGTGCAGAAGCCCCATAGTCCTACTTATTGCCTTATTATTGCTAACATTCTAGGTTAACTAACCATTTGCCTTAAAATAGCAGAGACTTAGTTATCAAGCGTTTAAAATTTACAACAAATTGGATCTTGGAAAATATGTCACTTTTACTGATGTTTCCTTTTAACATTGGGAAATTAATCAGTTTAAATTTTTGCAAAAATAGTACACACATTTTAATTGCTTAATTGGACTACATAACATCTAGCTTTAATAACAAGGAGGCAATGTAGAAGAAAGTTGAGGGTAGCCTTCATACCTATAGTTCATAGAGAATATAAATTCCTAAATGGAAATGAGATTTTTTTTTATTGGATATTTTCTTTATTTACATTTCATACCCTTTCCTGGTCCCCCAAAAGCCCTCTATCCCATCCCTCCTCTCTCTGTTTCTATGAGGGTGTTTTCCCACTCAACCACCCACTCCTCCCTCCCCACCCTGGCATTCCCCTACACTGGGGCATCGAGCCTTCAGAGGACGAAGGGCCTCTCCTCCCATTGATGCCCTATAAGACCATCCTCTGCCTATGTGGCTAGAGCTATGGGTCTCTCCATGCGTACTCCTTGGTTGGTAGTTTCGTCCCTGGGTGCTCTGGGGGTCTGGTTGGTTGATACCGTTGTTCTTCCTTTGGGGTCGCACACACCTTCAGCTCCTTCAATACTTTCTCTAACTCCTCCATTGGGGACTCTGTGCTCAGTCCAATCATTGGCTGCGAGAATCCACATCTGTATTTGTCAGGCTCTTGCAGAGCCTTGCTGGAGACAGCTATATTAGGCTCATGTTAGCAAGTACGTCTTGGCATCCACAATAGTGTCTGAGTTTGGTGACTGAATATGGGATGGATCCCTAGGTGGGGCAGTCTCTGGATGACCTTTCCTTCAGTCTCTGCTCCACATTTTGCCTCCATATTTCTTCCCATGAGTATTTTGTTCACTCTTTTAAGAAGCAATGAAATACACACACTTTAGTCTTCCTTCTTCTTGAGCTTCATGTGGTCTGTAATTTTATCTTAAATATTCCTAGCTTTGGGGCTAATATCAACTTATCAGTGAGTACATATCATGTGTGTTCTTTTTTGATTGGATTACCTCACTCAGGATGAAATTTTCGAGTTCCATTCATTGCCTAAGAATTTCACGAGTTCACTGTTTTTAATAGCTGAGTAATACTCTATTGTGTAAATGTACCACATTTTCTGTATCCATTCCTCTGTTGAAAAATATCTGGGTTCTTTCCAGGTTCTGGCTATTATAAATAAGGCCTCTATGAACATAGTGGAGCATGTATCTTTGTTTTCTGTTGGATCATCTTTTGGGTATATGCCCAGGAGTGTTATACCTGGGTCCTCAGGTAATACTATGTTCAGTTTTTTAAGGAATCATCAGACTGATTTCCAGAGTGGTTGTACCAGTTTGCAATCCCATCAACAATGGAGGAGTGTTTCTCTTTCTCCACATCCTTGCCAGCATTTGCTGTCACCTGAGTTTTTGATCTTAGCCATTCTGACCAGTGTGAGATGGAATCTCAGAGTTGTTTTGATTTGTATTTCCCTGATGACTAAGAATGTTGAACATTTCTTTAGGTGTTTCTTGGCCATTCAATACTCCTCAATTGAGAATTCTTTGTTTAGCTCTGTAACCTGCTTCTTTAATTTTTTTCTGCTTAAATTTTTCATGTAACATATTTGTATTATTTGTATTATATTATTTTCCTTCTCTCAACCTTTTCTAGATCCTCCAACCCTCTGTATTTTTTCTAGTTCTTTGTCTCTGTCTCTCTTATAAAGAAATAAATAAAAATAAAACCTGACTAACTGAAAATAAAAAAAAACCAAAAAAGAGACTAAAACTCCCTGAACTAAATAAATTAAAAAGCATACACATAAACACACACACACTCACCACAACATAGAGTCAGTTTTGTTTTGGTAACGTATACTGAGCATGGAATCTGCCTGTATGTGGTTGATATACCCAGCAACACTACATTGGAGAAAGTTAATTTTCTCTTTCCTAGAATGCTTCAATTGTAAATAGCTTCTTAGTTAAGGCAGAGACTTGATGTCACTTTCCTTTCTCAGTGCTAGGATTTTGTCTGCTTTTGAACCTGAACAGACATTATATGTGTTGTCCCAGTCTCTGTGGGAAAGGTATTGACAATACCATTATCCTTCAGCAACATGCAGAGTACCTTCAAGCACAAGGAATGCTAGTCATGGAGATGATGCTAGCTGAGCACCAGGTGGTGGTCTCTGCTTTCTATGATGTAAGTAAATGTGGATATGTGCATCATTTTTGGCATGTCTCAAACACACTCTTCCTTGGAGTCATCTACCACTTCTGGAACTTACTATCTTTCTGCCTACCAACGAAACTGGTTTTAAGACCAAGGAACAAGAATTCTGCCAGCACCTAAGGGTGGTTGGACAGAACATTCTCAGTAGAGGATTACTTGAGTCCAAAAAGCAGATGACTCTTGGATTTCACTCAAGTAACATGCACAAACCCAAGTAAATTCTGCTTAGATTCAGCATTAGTAAACTTCTTCATTAAAGAGACAAAAATCTGACTCAAACAACTAAAGAAAGATTTATTTTGATTTGTAGGTTCAAACAACTTTTGTTTTAATAGGAGATTCAATGCGCCAAAGAGGCTCATGTCCCTGTCCTCAGCCAGAAAGAGGACAGAGAGGGATGCTTATGCTCAGTTTACATTCTTCTTTGCATAGAAAGCACATGAGTGATGCCCCCACATTTTGGATGAATCTGCCCAAGTCATTAATCTAGTCTAGAAAGTTTCTCACATACATGCCCAAAGATATGTCTCCATCAAGTTGCCAATCAAGACTGAGCACTTGTTGTGTGGCACTTTTTACTCTGGTTGTATTGAGATGCCATCTTAAAATAGCATCATTATCCATTGCTACAACAACAGGACAATCCAATGGCAACTAGCTCCATGATAATGTTAATAGATATACTGACACTTCCTAGCAGATGGAGGACTGGAGAGTTAGGAAACCCTCACCTTTGATTTCACATCTTATTCCTTTGCCTTTCAACTATCTGATGAGTGATGTGGGGAGGTGCTAGAGTATATACAAATAGGAGGTTGAATTAAAAGAAGACTATATGACATAATTTATTTGAGGTTACCATCTAAGGTGGATTGACTCTGTGGTGATACAATGACTTGGTGGTAGGAGTTTGTGATGATGCAACTGTTTAGGGGTCATTCATGCTACTCTGTAAGCAAGCCTTAAAATGTCATTGGTATATTAACATAGACATTTGTGTAATTGTACTTTGGTTTGTTGGTGCCCATCTGGAGTTAAAATGTGTTTGTATCTTCCCAGAAAAAGATGTAATGTAACACCATCAAGATATCAACTGTGTGATATCATAACAGATACCTGACAGATGGTTTAACATCCATTTTAAGTAATGCATTCTCCAGAGTGACAACTTTGCCAAACATAGACCAAGTAAATCACAGATTCTGGTTATATAATCTTAACTTTCCGGAGTCTCCCTACTCTTGTGTGCCCTTTGTTTACTGCTCATACCAAAAATTAGAACAGCAGTGGAAGAAAATGAGACTGAGCAAATTTAGGACATTATTGAGAGAGGAGAAAATGAAAGGACATTAGGTTGGGGCTCCAAATATTTAGGGATGATATTTTAAGCATGTATTTTTCATATATGCATCTGAAGCACTTGGAGCATTGTCAGCCAGGATGCACTCTAGCTGTAAGTCAAATCCTTAAAACACAAGCACTTAGCAAAAAAACATGTCAGATGCTGTACACCTGCAGGCATGAGGAGAAAGCTGGCCCACTCAGGGGAAATATGTTTCCAGTTGCCTGTTTCTGTTCCTTTTCACTCTGTCCTTGATTTATTGGGTTTGTTCCACTCTGCTAGGACAAAAGCTTCAGCTTTCAGCAAGAAATGATATTTCAGACTCCACTAAATATAGCTATAAGACAAGGGCAGCCAACAAAATTAAACTTTGAGCACAGAGAAGAGCTGTTATTTAAAGCTGGGGAGAGATTATGGGAGGATTATGACTTTATCAAAAATATTTCAGCTATGAAATGAACACTGCATTTTTCAGCACCTTTGGCGGTGTGTTAATTTATCTCCCACCTTGCAAGGACTTAGACTCTCATTGCCAATTTATTGAGAAGCCTGACAAATATCAGTGGCCTATGTCACAGGACGTCCAGGCTTACTTAGCGCCAGAGCTAGGAGAGCGGGGAGTCAGGATCGCAGCTGTTTCTGTGAGTTTTATTGCTCTGCTTTCATTTCAATGATCTATTTGAATGCCCAATTTGATGTCCTTCATTTTTTCAGAGCTCATCCCTGAAGCAGTGATTGAAACACACACCCAATACTGATTTATTACCATAAGAAGACATGATATTTCCTTTCTTTCTTTTCCTTTAATGTAGTAAATTTTATGTACTTTAAGTTGCCTCAGTCTTTAATATTTTTTGTATGTCTTGGTAATTGGTTGTCTGTGTGTGCACAGGTGCTCACAGATCACAGCAGACATGCAAAAGTCAGAGGACAGTCTCAGTTTTGTGTCCTTGCATTCCATATTCTCTGAGATAGGATCTCTTGTCCTATGCTGAATTTATTTGGTGAGCATGTCTGTGAGCTTCCAGGGATTCTTCTGTGCTCAATGCCCATCACACCACAGTTGCACTGGGATTAGAGACCCATACTCCTGCTAGTATAAATGGTTTTATGCGGTTCTGCGACTCTGAACTCGGGACCTCATGATTACATAGCAAGCACTTTACCAACTATCCATCACTCTAGGCCTGAATCTTTCACAGCATTTTCCCCAATGAATCTTTAATGTGCACTGAGAGGATAAACATTTATCAAAACTAACAGCAATAGAATGACTGTAATCCATTTTCATTAGCATCTGTAACTTTAGAAGATTTTCTCTAATTCACTTTAATCCACACCTTGAAGTAAGGTTGCTATCTAGTGGAATTCCTTTTCTTCTGTCTTAGGAATGCTTAGGTGAACTACAAGATGAGAGATGATAGTGAGCAATGACAAAGATTGATCACTAGAACATGCTTGTAAGAAGTGTCTTTCACTTGAAAATAACCTGATGTTAGTTGAGGCTATTAATAAATTTCACAAGAAAAGTTGCTATTACAGCAGCCTGTTTCTCCCACACAGACTCTGAGCTCTCAGAAGTGCTAAGTTAGTGGTTGTGAGTTCTGTAATGAGTATTTGTAGAGTGGGGCAAGCTAACAGTGACTGTCCATTTGTATTATGGACTGCTAAACGTGGCCTTCAGGGTGGCTCTCTGTAAGAGGAGGAAAAGGGACAGTTTTCATTAAATGAGACACACATGCATGCGTTCTTAAAAGGAATGAAGATAGGCAAGAAAGAAAGCTTTCAACAAAAGCAGTGACATGTACAATGATCCTAAGGAAAACAGAATAGGATGCCTTTAATGTCACAACTGTAGAAATGAATGAATGCAGGTACAAGGCCCAATTGGGTACATACCAGCTAAGAACAGAAAAGTTATTTTAAAAAAGAATTTGTGAAGGGGTAGTGGAGACTTTGAGATTGAATCAAAAACAATGGAGAGCTGTGGGAAAGGAATGGCCTCAACACATTTGAAGTTTTAAAAAACTACTTCCACAGAATTTACAACATGCATACAGATTGGAGAACTCACTAAACACTGTGGTGCTAATTTGATCCCAAGATTAGGGAATCTAGAACAAAGATGACTGAAGTAGGAGTTGGTTGAGAGCTGGGGATATGACTCAGTCAATCAGTAAGGTATTTTTTGCTAGCTTGAAGACTTAAGTCCAATATCCAGAAACTGTGTAGAAGTGCTGGATGTTGTAGTATGTACTGCTACTCTCAACAATAAGATGCCAGAGACAGGCAGATATCTCAGGCTGTCTGGTCAACCAACTAGCCAAGCCAGCAAATTTCAGAACACCAAAAGCATGGGTCAACAAAGATCAATGTGGACAGCTCCTGAAGAAAAGTGCCCGAGATTGCCTCTGGCTTCCACATGCATGTGTATGTACCCTTAAATGCATACATGTATACACACACACACACACACACACACACACACACACACAGAGAGAGAGAGAGAGAGAGAGAGAGAGAGAGAGAGAGAGAGAGAGAGATCTAATCATTTGCTGGGGATGTACCAATTAGCCTATCTAGCTAGTGAGAGCCACAGGAATCTGTCTGTCACTATTTACTTAGTAACAGTATTTCCCCAGGGTTTTTTGACATTTGTTAGGTACAAATAGTTTATACAAGCAGCTATCCCCCACCACTTTCTATATGTAATTAGTGAAGTACATGTGAACAGGTTGCTTACAGCAGCTTGGATAATTCCTGTACCCTAATGTTCAACCCTTGTGTAATTCTACTGTACTAAATATTTCCATTTGTGTTGGGTGTTCTCTTGTACTGTTTTCTCCTATAAGACAGAGCTACCATTTCTCATGAACATTATTAAAAAGTAAGAAGCAGAGTTCTCCTGTGAGCAGCCAAAAGAGAGGTCTCAAAAACAAAGTCTGGAACTTTAATATTCTAACAGCTCAGGATATAAGAGTCTGACTTCTTTGGAGACTAGAGCTAATGTTTTACAACTAATCCAATTTCAGTTGCTTTCAGAATAATGTGACATGATGTTTGCTGTTTTAAGCTGCTAACTCTGGATAAACATCTCACATATAAGGGAACCTCCCAGTAAATGTCCTTAGGAAAACTCAAACAGCACTGTCACACACCTAGAATTTCAGGTTGGAAGTCATTTTGACTTAGAATTGTGGAGATAGTTCTTATTCCCTATCCAAAGCATCTGTGTTTCTGTTGAGAAGTTCTATTGTAGTTTGAATCCTGATCATCTGTCATTAGATTTAATCTCCAGACTTTGTCTGGATGTGTTACAGTTCTACTTGCTGAGCTGCATAAAAAAATCATATTTTTTTACCTTTTATATTTCATAAAGTATTTTCAATTATATGTTTGTTACTACCTTCTTCTACATCTCATCTTTCTTCATGAACATTCCTTTAGATATTAGACATCCTGATTTGAACTTATAAATGTTTTTCTTCCTGTATCATCTGCTTATCCACCTTATCCTACCTCTGCTCATCTCCCTTTACTTCTCTAGGCAATTGTTTTTTCAGATTCTATTTTCCAACTTCACAAACTTAAAAAATCTCTTCTATCAAACTGCCAAAACCTTCGTTCTTCTTATTTTTGATTTTATTTTTAATGAACCATCATGTTATCTCATGGGTTTATATATTCCTCTATCTCTATAAAGATGTTATATGTGTTATATGTTCATGTAAATGTGGGTATTATACATATTTGTGTCTACGTATACACATGTATATACTACATAAAAGGCAGAAGTGGTGTCTTTCTCCATTTCCACCGACCTTATCATTTTTTCCTGAAAGACAACCTCCCACCCTCTCCTCTCTCTCTCTCTCTGAACCTGGTAATCATCAAATGGCAAAAACCGTTTATGAATCATTTCCAGAAATTAACCTGTCTCTGACTCCCAGCACATTGGTTACAGTCACACACCATGAGCTAGGATAGAGCTCTGGTCATTTTGTTTTTGTTGGGTTTCTGCAACCCATTTTATTCCTATGTATTCTGGCACATTCATCTGCTTATTTTATTTATTATCTTGGAAGGTTTATGGAGACAGAGATTTTTGGATTTTGTTGCTCAGATAATCGAGACACTATTAAACAGACGGAAATTCCAAAACATGAGCTGAGCTTATTTATTAGCAAGTAGGTACCATGGGCTGGTAATCACAAGAGACTAATTTTCAGTGGGGATATTTCTAAAGACCTAGACATCATATATAGTTTTCGTAGAGTTGTTCATTCTTCTGTGGGAAAAGGTCCTCTTTTTCTCTATTAAAGAAGGAAAGTCAATAAAATGAGTCTGGGAACCCCAAACTCAGTATGCAGTGTGATTTTCATTTCTGTTTAGTGCTGCATCTACAGTGAGACTTCACCTAATCTACTTCTCAGTTTTTATATGCCAAAGAGTAAGTATCAGTTAAAACTGCAAGCGACTCTGCTGCCTATCTTCCTGGACTAACATCCTATCTATCTTACTTGGACTCAGATTCAACATCTCCCTACATAAATATAATCTGATTTTTCCCATTCCATATTCAAATCCAGGTTCTAGGGTGAGCAGAGCAGCCTCATGATAAGCAGGTGTAGTGAGTTAGGCAAGAGTCAGACCTGCTTGGATAAAGCTATATGCAGCCCTTAGCCCAGTGCACTTAGCAACTTGGCTTCCGCTTCCACAAAGTTGAATGTACACCTCCTATGAAGCAATGGAGTTCCATGAACACATTCAGTCATTTCCCTTGTGAAGCCAAACACATTCTGAAGTATATCCCAGAGCTAAGGCCAGTTCATTTATGCAGACTGTGCAGAATTTGGATATATACACAGCAAGGCAAGGTAATTTTATGGGAAATCCCTTATTTACTATTTTATAACTAAGCATGATGGATGTGTGTATAACTAAACTTAGATGCATTATGAGAAAGGATATGTGCAATGAGCAGAGGCTTATATACCCCATGCCTATCAACAAAAATAGGAGACAACTCACATGCCATTCCTAGGAAACAATTCTTCACTCTCCTTCCCTTTTCCTCCTTCTCCTTCTCTCCATCTTCATCTTCATCCTCGTCCTTGTCCTCCTCGTCCCCCTCCTCCTCCTTCTCCTCCTCCTTATCATTATCATCATCATCATCTTCATCATCATCATCCTCATCCTCAATCAATAAAAAGCAGCCCCAGATATTAATCAGGGGCTCTTTAAAAATATTTCATTCAATTTCACTGTTCTATTTTGTAGTATCTGTTTTTTAATTAAATTCATTTGCTACATTGTTGTTTTTGTGAATGAATTCAAATCTTTGAATATGATGCTAAGACTCTCTACACACCAGTTCCCAGCACAGAGCAGCTGTAGCAGTGACATTTATTCACATGCGCTCACTCTCGGTATACCTTGGGAGAGAGGCCACACTCTTCCTCACTCTGTTCCCCAGTCTTACAATGCCAGGAGTGTACTGACATTTTTTCATCCACCTTCTTCTGTTATCTTTGTTTTTTTTTTTTAAATTCTAGCATTTTCAATTTATTCTAAAATTTCTTTATGTTGTTTTGGAAGTGTGAAAACGGAGAGTTGATAAATTTGCACTGCTACCCATATTTAAACAGGGCTTCAAATATATGGTTTGTCTGAACAACCACAACAATATGGGCAAGCCTTATTATTAACTTTAAAATCAATTGTTTGTAGAAGATGCACACATGTTTTATTCTAGGCTAACATCTCAGCATGATAAGCACTGTCAAACTATGCTTGGTTCTCTCACAGCCAAGGGCTGTATCTACGCTTTACTACATGTATGCTTTATTTTTGTCTCATGTACTTCAGTACTGGGCAATCTTGTTACCTTTATATTTTTATTAGATTCTTGTGTAAGAGGAAACACTTGAAAGACTCAGCCTAAACCTAGAACACCACAAACAATATCACCTGGGATAGTGTTGGGTACAGGCAGCAAACACACTGATCTCCACAAGGCAACTCCATGACTCCCCAAACAAACCTAGGGTAGAAATTGCCTTTCACAGGACCTAAGCACACCACATACAGAGAGGGAAGAGGACAGAACACAGACATCTACATGCTGAAGCACTGAGGAGCCAAAGAAATTTATGACCATTTAAGATATACTTGCTGTATAAAAGAAAACAATATACACAGAAGAAAGTGCAAGTTAGGCCGTTCTTTTTTCATCACAAGATGTGTATATAGGTCAAGTGCAGTAAGAATAACAGTATGCCTTTTATTTGAGAAAGGCTTTCTTCACACAGATGATAAATATTTTCTTAATCCTTAAACTTCTAATTAAAGGTCTAGTCCAAATGATAAATATACAATCCCCCAATCTCTCCATGCCAGAGTTTAAAGAAAAAATCAGTATGCAGCCAGCTCTTTGGTACACTCTGTAATAACCCTGTCTTGTATTTATTCCGCATCTTTCATCTGAGTTCCCCAAAGCCTTCATAACTAGGATCTCATTAATACCCTAAACCTTCTGTGAGACACTAGGCCAACACAACTACCCCAAATCTAAAGGTGAAAAAAAATGAGTTTCCCAAAAACTTTTAACCCTTTCCAACAACTGAGAATCATTTGGGAAGATAATAATTAGAAGTTCACCCTATACTGGTCAGTAAGCAACCTTGCTTGGAAACAACCAATTGCTCAGTTCTAAGAACATTTCTTAAGAGTTGTTTATACTGAGAAAGTGAGAAGACCCAGAGGCTTTTAGAAAATACAGCCACAGAATAGCTGATCCACAGACAGAGCCAGTAAGTCCACCTCTGCGTATGCACCAGAGGTAGACAAACAGAACTACTCTGATAGAAGAGAACTCGAGAGAATTCTCTGAGGATCAATAACACTCAGTTCAACCTCTGCTCTGAGTGTCCAAGTTCATTCAGAAGTCTTTGTTCATTCACATACCAAGAAAGAGGCATACTCTTTTCCCAGAGTGATTCCCCTGCAGTGTTGTGTCATTATTATTCACCTAGAGCAACATGGGGAAGGTGTTGCTCTGTAAATGACTGTACATGTACCTTCAGATTATCCCTCTTTTAACTAAGGACCTCTGGAGAAACTTGTAAGGAGTTGTCCAAAATTGCAGTTATCCCAACTGTCCTCGAAAGACCCTATGTGGGCAAGTTTACTATTTCTAGCACTAAATTCTTATCCTGAACACGTTCATCCTGTCGTTTGTTTGAAGGTATGATTCTGACCTGCAACCTATAGCTATAAGAAGAGTGTTATCCTTGTGTATTGAAGTCTATCCTTAAAAACCTTTGCCTTCTTTGGGGAAAACACTGATTGGAGAATTACTTACTTGCTATAACAACAAATGTTTCTTCTTTTTGAAAAAACTTCCTTAAAAAAGGCACACCTCCTGGAATCTATTTACACTTTGACATGAACCATCTTTAACACCCTCAAAAGCGAAGTCTTCCCCATCTTTGTGTTGTGGTTAATGTTTATATTGGTGGCACCCGAACTAGCTTGTGGTTCCGGGGCTTACCACTTTCCCCGACTAGGCATGGCCTGAGGCCATGAACACCATGTTCTCGCAGACCAGAACACTGGTCTTGGCACCCATGAGACTCCAGTGTGGGAGATGGCTCTGCCAATGTTCCATGCTGTCTCCACAAGGTTGAGATGAACCCAGACCATCCTGTCATTCATGTGGTACCCAGTAGAAATGAGACTCTAATGATTAAAGATTATCCAAAGGCTTTATAAGTTTGATAATGCTCAATTAACAAGATGCTCACATAATTAGAGGTGTGTCCCAATATTCAACTTTATGGTATAAGTTGTTACCCAGGACTGCTCTAAATACATGTGTAGTCCTCCATTGCTCCTACATCTCTGCCTAGCTCCTCCTCTTTCTCTCCTCTTCCTCTCCTTACCCCTCCTACATTAGCTCCTCCTAACTTGTGGGGGAAAATATCCTGCTACATCTTTGTGTCTGAGTTATGTTCTTTATGACTCAAAAATGAAACCTTTTATATTAACTTAAGTGGTCATGACTTCCCACCAACAGAAGTATGAGAGTCCTGTTAGTATATCTGTTTTAACCATCCTACCTAATAATTCCCAAATGTATTTGAGAAGTGCCTTAGTTCATGATTTTCTTTGTTCTGGGACCATAAAGATTTCATTAAACTGTTACCACATGGGAACATAAAATTTGAGGTACCCCAAATCTATGCTCTCTGAGTAATTTGTGTTCTGTAGCCTTGGTCATTCATTGCTGTTTCCAGAATAAAATATCTCTTATCCCCTTGGAGGTGAGAGTTGTGTTTTATGTTGACAATTCACTCTTTTACTGTTTCTTTTTACTGTTTCATCTGACCTTGAAAGGCTAACCTTAACATTGGTTATAATATCTTCTCCAGTACTTTATAGGGACTTCCTACACTTAATAGTTGTGTGACCCATTCTCTCACTAGAGGCAGAATATATATTTTAAACAGAACACACTCTGTGAGCTAAGATGTTTTGCTCAATGGTGACATTATTAAGATGAATCCAACACAGTTCTTTATTTTATGAATTTTCTGAAGGTCAATAATTCTACATTTATTTTTCTATTACATATACATAGATCTAATACAGTTTACAGTACATTTTAGGTGTTTTCAATAAAATGGGTAAGTTGAAGCTTATTACTCAGGATGGCTACATTTGGAGACCATAATTTATATTAAGTATTAGTACTAGAAATAGAAGCTTCTTCTATGTAAAGACGTACCACTACATCCTTCAAAAAAGCTCATCTAACTGGGCTGGCCTATCACATGTCCAAAGGACCACTCCTCAGGAAGACTGGTTTACATTAAGCCAAGCTAAAAAGATGGAAAGTATAATCATTCCTTTAATGAGATACTATATCTTTTTCCCCAGAATTCCTTAGTGTAGCTCCATAATTAACATGTGGTCCTGTTTGATCTGCCCTCAATTCTGAGAATTGTAACTCTCTTTCTTTCTTATCTTCTGTACATTATTTCAGAAGAAACTGCTAGTCAGGGAGCAGTTGTACATTTCTGACATTCTGAGCCCCCCTCCTTTTTTGTTTTAAACTGTGTTGTCAATCTCCACACTTACATCAAACAGGACTGTTCTCGACTTTCTGTGTCTCTGTCCTCTGGGCAGTTGGAGAGATTTAGTTCACCTGTTTTGGAGTTTTGTTTTAGACTCTAATTAAATTATCCTTGAGATTCTTTTTGAGCACATTCTTGACTATTTTTAATGAGACTAAAAGCCTCAAACTAATTTCTCCAATAACAAAGTGATGTTGTAAAGGACAGGATTAGTACCCTTCAAAGAAAAGACACAAGAGGATTCAAAATTTTCCCTTTTTCTCAGTTCTCTCTCTCTCTCTCTCTCTCTCTCTCTCTCTCTCTCTCTCTCTCTCTCTC
>NW_021604680.1:955388-977674 GCF_004785775.1 Grammomys surdaster
CTACCCTAAATGTGGGAAGCACCATCCCATGGCCTGGGGACCTAGACTGAATAAAAAGGAGGAATTGAGCTAAGCAGCAACATCCATCTCTGTCTCTGCTTTCTGGTTATATTCAGCTCCTTCCTGCATTCTTGGCCTTCCATGGTCAACTATACCCTCAAACTACAACCCTTTTTACATTGCTTTGATTGCCCAATTTATCAGAGCAAAGGAAGAAGAAAATCATTCACTAAGATACACATACATGCATTTTATAATATACGATGAAATAACATGATAAAATAAGGAAAAAGCACTTAAAATGTTTTATTAAAATTTCATCTGCCAAGAGAATACTGATTTCTTTCTTGTGATTTAAAGGTTACTCTTTGGGGAATGTTTTGTGACTTTCTCTTTCAGTGTTCAACTCTCTTAATATCCATGTCTTTCCTGGAAGATAGACTAACTGTGTTCAATCTGTATGAACTATATGTCTATGAAAAGCTTGTAATGATATGTGTTTCTGGCTGAAAGATAGATTCTTAATGGCAGGGCATAATACTGCTCATCTTGCTGATATACCAAATAGTTCCTATCACTTAGAAAGGACTTCAGAAACATTTGTCACGTGACAATTTAGAAGAAAATAAATTGGTATTATGAGAAGACAGAATTGTTATTCAGTAAAATTACCTGCTGTGTTGATACCTTAATTGATATAGTGCTTACTTTACAAGTATAATGACATGAGTTTGATGCCAAGTGTGTTGGCATGTACCTATAACCTCAGCATCTAGGAGGTAAAGATAGGCAGAATCTTGGAGCTTACCAGCTAAACAATCCTAATTGGTGAACTCCTAGACAATGAGAGAGACTCTCTCAAAAAATTGAATGGCATTCCTGAGGATGACACCACTGGTTATCTTCCAGTCTCCAAGTGCATGAGCACACACATGCATGCATGTCCTTCTCCTGTGCTGTGCTTTCTTACAAGAGTACTGAAGTAAACTGAGATGTAGAGACAAAGGGTATCCTTAGGGCAACTCCCCCTTTGGGGCCTGCTGTTTTCATTTAATGCCTCCTTCTTCTCATTGCTAAGTTACTTGATAGTTGTCTGTGACTCAGAATTCTAGGCCTGCATTTCCTAAGGACTTCTCCATTGCATAATCATCCTCCATTCTTTTGTATGTCCGTGTGTGTGTGTGTGTGTGTGTGTGTGTGTGTGTGTGTGAGAGAGAGAGAGAGAGAGAGAGAGAGAGAGAGAGAGAGCTTATATTTCAGAAATGAAAACAGTTTCCTCTATTTAGTACAAAGCCCTATTCTGACTTGAAGTGACAGCAACAGCATAGACTGAGCAAATCCAAATCTAGAAGTGGAGATGTCAATACCAAGAAGAAGGGCAGTAAGTGATGAACCTTAGTTCTGCCAAACTGAACTACTCACAGGCCAATGCTCAGAAAGATGCCTTTGACTCACAGGCATCTTCTCACCTCTGGCCTAATTAACTATCTAAAATAAATTTACAAGATGAGAACTTGGCTGAGTGATTATAATTTTTATCCTTCTAATCCTGCACCCTGTCTTCTTACCCTAAAATATTGTAAGTGGAGTTTGTATCCTCCCAAGAAACCAAATAGGACTCCCTTTAAGCTCACCATTTCTTCATCACTACCAAATTCCTGAAGTTATCTTAAAATCAGAACAAGGTTAGAAGCTTTCTAACACAAACTGTTGATTCTACAGGAGGTGTTAGAGAGTGGTTCTTGATTACTAAAGCTTTCCAGGTAAACATCTTCACTAATTAAACTTTCACTCTGCTTATCATTACTTCAACTTGTGAGGATCCCTAACTTCCAAAAGGGGAACTGATTATTTTCTTTTTTGAGACAGGGTCTCTTGTAACCCAGTCTGGTCTTCAACATGCTACAAAGCTGACATGGGACTGAATGTTGGCCTCTTGCTGCAACTGCTAGGTAGGTTCTTGTTTAGCCCACTGTTCTGGGCTTAAAAGCACACTTACATTGTAGAGTACACAGAATCCATTAAAATGTTTCTAGTTCCTGATCACTGTTAATCAGGTCTATGGCTTAATGCTATAGAATATAACAATATCACACTGAAGATACGAATTCTTAATTCCTCCAGGAATGCTTCAAGTTCTGTAAAGAAGGTTTTTATAGGCATACATAGAAGACAATACAAGGAAAGGTTAAATCACACAAAAAGACAGAGGAAGACGCTCAGCTTTTCCCAGGTGTTAATTTGTCTCTCACCTACTTTTAGGACTATTATCATTTTCTCAGCAAATGCTCACTTAATTGTAATCTGAAGACCACTAATGACAAGTAACTTAATGCTACTGAAGACATTTGTTCCACAGGTGTAATTACTAAACACTTACGTTTCTTCTTTTCTTAATTTTAATTTTATTTATTTTACATTCTGATGACAGTTTCACCTCCCTCCTTCCCTCCCAGTACTTTCTTCTTCCCTCCTCTCCTCTCTATCCATTCTATCATTTGTCTTCATAAAAACAGAGGCATTGATGGATGTCAAATAGCTTGTATACATATTCAGTTCCAGTCTGACTAGGTACCTACTTACCTATAGAGACTAGACAAGGAAACCCAATAGTGGGAAAGGGTCCAAAAGGCTGGCAAACAAGTCCGAGACAGCTCTTGCTCCCACTTTTATGATCAATTTACACAAAGGTACCATGTGTGGAGGACCTAGTACTATAGCCCCATGCAGTTTCCCTGGTAAGTGGTTCAGTCTCTTTGAGGTCCTATAGACTCAAGTTAGTTGATTCTTTGGGTTTTCTGTCATAAAGTATTTTTTCTAGCTAGATTGCTTTAGAAATCCAATCACTCTATCTTGTTGTTGTTTTTTTTACATATTTTAAGTAGTTTTAAATCTGTCTCTTTTCATGTAGTAGGGACTCTGAAGCAAGTCTTGCTTGCTGCCTCTTGTATTTATTATACCACTATGGGTTTTAACAAAACAATATAAACAGTCCCTCAGTTGTGTCTTTGAGGGATAAAGAGATATCAGGAAGTACCATAGATTTTAAGTAAAGCATCTTCCATACTGCCAGACCATATACTACCTGAGGGAACTTAGAGAGGAAGTGCAGTGAGAGGGCAGGAAAAAAGGGAAGGGATCAAGATTAGCATATGAAAAGAACCAGTTAGCATGGAAATTCCTTCCCTGCTGGCTACTCTTTAATCAAACACAGCATGTGCAAAATAAGTCCCAAGGAAAAGGAAGGTAATTATGCAAATGATCTATAAAGGGCCATGACCCTGTGGGTCCAAAGATTTGAGCCATCCTGGCCTACCAGCTTACTGTCTTTCTCGCTTTTAATAAGCTGTTTCCAGGATTATCCGTTTGAGTAGGACACAAAAGCCAGGACATCTCAGTGTCTTCTAGGATTGGAGGAAAATCTTTAACAAAAAAGCTTTCTGTATCAGGAGGTTCCCCTGTGAGTCAGCCTGAAAAAACATGCTGTGCACCTGAGATTTCATAAGAACCTGAGGTGTACACAACCAGGAGGTAGGGCCTTTGAATCTGCTTGTTTCCTGAATTCAGTCAGAGTTTCTAAAATGTAAGTATAGAGTCAGGTGGAACTTCTAATGTCTTGAAAGGAAAACACAAAAAAAATATGCCGGGAGAAATTCAAGAATGATTCCTACTAAAGAATTGCCAATTATATAAAAGAATTATGTGTTTTAAAGGTTAAAAGATTAACACTTTTATTTAGCTCCTATGATTAAGAAAACATCCTATTGTGGTTGTACACATCCATAGTACCAGCACTCATAGGATGTGGCAGTAGATCTGAAAGTTCCAGTGAGATTCTCACACAAGGAAAAACAAAACCAAGCAAAATGCTAACTTACTCTGATATTATGAACTATGATATCCTCATGCCTCAGTTTCTACAATTGTAGAAACCTGTCAAAGTAGGTGTATTAAAAGCAATGAGTAACCACAATTACTAGGAGAGTTAAGCACAGTATGGGCTTAGTAGAATAATTAGATGCAGTGATTATCCTATTCTGTATTTCATGTATTCTTGGCAGTCATATTTTTAGAGATACACTATGGTATCTCTGTGGTATAAGTATGTGAAAGCCTACCCTAAAGACATTTCTAGGACAATCCTCTCTCTCAATAACCATCTTTATATGGTTCAAACATATCAGAAGACAGTGATGCAGGTTAGAAGGAAGATTACTGAGCTCAATATTGGGAAACAGTCCTGGTTGTTCCATGGACTTGCTATCTGCTCTATATGTACCCTCTCAATCTACCTATGCCCAAGGACACAAACACAGCCTCATATACTCAAAAGTCTTTACATGGCAAACCTGAAGGTCTGATCTGTTGGCAAGATTTTAGTCAACATCTTTTAAACTATTAATAAGTAGGTGATGAAATGGCCCAAGGGCTTGAAAAATAACTAGCCTTCCTCTTCTTCCTCTTCTTCTTCATTCTCTTTGTCTTCCTCTTGTCCTTTATCTTTCTCCTCTGCTTCCTCTTCCTTTTCCTTTTCTTTCTCCTCTTGAGTCTTTTCTTTCCCTCCTTTCCTGCCTATCCATACTGTTTGTTTCTTCCCTCTATCTTGGCCTCAGAATAAACAACACATGTAATATACTATGAATCATCTATTGTTATTCTTGAGCTTTAGGTTGGTTCATCCCACACACTGTCCAGTTTTCATAATTCCTTTCAGATTTAGATCAGATTTAGATATGTAAAGATAGTTCTTTATATTCAAGTCATATGTAGTATACCATGAAAAAATAGCACATGTACGTGCACACATATACATACATACACACACACACACACACACACACACACACACACACACACCAGAAAAAGCATACAAAGAAAATATGTGATTTGTACCTAAGGTTTAGACAGGGTTGCATACATGTCACATTCCATAGGCCTGACTTCTTCCATGAGACACCACAGTCTACTCTGAAGTATAACTCTGTGGTTGCGATGAGCTCACCAAAAGTCTAGCATCCTATCATGATACTCAAAGATTGCAAGAGAAATAGAACCATATTCTTGATCACAGGAGAGTGCTGTGTGAGATCATGTGATAGGGATGTATGTGTGTTTTCTCCATTCATTTGTTTAAAAAATTATTACATGTGATGTGAATCTGATTTCATAGTGTACTTGGCTATGGTTCAATTGGAAGATTGTGTCCTGTCATAGTCTGATTTAAAAAAAAAAGGTAATGAGATCATCATATATGGTTATCATTTTATATATTATTTCTGTCCTTTCTCTAATTGTCATATATCTACTAGATCTACCTTTTATCCCAAAGTTTGATTCACATCTTTAGTGAATGCTAATAATCATTATTGTCATCCTGAGAGCCTAGGTGCTATAGATACCTTGAAAACCTAGAAGCAAAATCTTTGAAAATTCTATTTTATTGAGGATGTCATCACCAAAGATGCACAGATAACAGTGAACTTCAGCCTTTAAAAGGCACTTAAGTTCTTCTATGTATGTGAAGTCTTCTATTGCATGTTCAATGCCCTGTAAGAATGCATGACTTTTATAACTAATTGTAATAATTTCAAGAAAGAAAAGAAATAACAGAATTTCATTTGAGAAACAATAGTATTCTTTGACTGATTAAAGCTTAGGCTGAGGTTACCCAGCTGTGAGGCTCTGCAGGGTACTGCAGAATATGAAGTGTCCTTCCAGGCGTGTCTAGCCCTATGGCTTCATGCCACCACCACTTACCATTCCTGGAGAGCAGGATAGCTAGAAAATTCTGAGAAGAGAAATTGAGGTAGAGCAAGAGGGTGGGGGCTTGTGCTGTCATGAAACTCAGCATGATGGTTTCCTTGGGTGTTGCTGTGTCTGTATAGATAGCTGAAGAGGAAAGGCTTGTTGTGTTCTTGGTCACTGGATATGGTTCTTGAAACGTGTACGTTACAGAGGTGCCAGAATCAAAAAGAGCTGAAATTTCTGCAGAAAACAAGAAAACAAGAGAGCATATCTTAAACTTTCCAACATTTAGTCAATTACTGCGTAATAGCTGCTCACTGATTGCTCTGCATCCAGCACTGGATGAAGGGTGTTAGGAAACTAAACAATCTGCTTCTTCATGTTTTTAGAAAGGCTCAAACCCATTTTTATGTAAATGTGCATATGTGTGGATGTGGATTCATGCTGATATTGGAGACTAAGGGTTGTATGTCTTTTCTTATCATTCTCCATTTTTTTTTTGAGACACTGAACCTGGAGCACATGGTCTGGTTAGATTGGATGATCATTGGGCTCAGAATTATTAAGATTTTGCCTCCTCTAGTTTTCTAAGTGGGAGTTGAGGATCTTCACTGAGACTCTCAAGTTAGTTTCGCAAGCAGTTTGCTGACAAAACCTATTCCCAAGCCATTTGTAGCCATTGCTTGTAATTATAAATTATAAGACTAAAGAGGCTAATCAGAACACTCAACCCTATCTCTGTATCACCATGTTATTTAGTGAGATTGTTTTTGTAAAGCACTGAAGAACAATGTCCTCCAGGGTTTGAAACTGTGGAATCTCTGGAAGAATGTATGTCTTAGGGACTGGGACATGGCTCAGTTGGTTAAATGTCTGCTGCACAAGTGCGAGGAAGTGAGTTTGGATCTTCAACATCTACATTAAAGGACAGGCATGATTGTGTGCATATTTCATCCCAGATCTAGGAAAGCAGAGACAGAAGGAACCCTGGTGTTCACTGGCTAGTCTAGCAACTAATGAGTGCCAAACTTTGAAGAACAACTGAGCAAGATATCTGTTCCTGGCTCCTAGCCTTCACATACATGTACATGAACACATGAATACATATACATACATACACATACACACACACATACATACACAATCCCATACATATATAAACATATTTCAAATACACAAAAATAAAGAAAAAATGTAATTTAAGCTAAATCCATCTCAGCAACATCCATGAATTATGTCTTGTGATTGATGGTATGTCTGTCAATGTGTTAAAATACTTATTCTGCCACACTTTAGGTTGCTTTTGAACTAACAGTAAGTTTATTTTTGTATGGACAGGTGTAAAGAAAACATTGCTTTTAATAGAAGGCTTCTTAGATCTGTAAACACCCATCTGCATGAAATATTGTATGGTAAACTCATGTTTATATGGATATGATAGGTTTCTCTTCTTTCCAAAGAAAGAGGCAGTGTTCCTAATCCTCTCTCAACATTGTCTGGCTAAGTGTGGAACATTAAAAAGAACCTTAGCTTTCCTTCCTAAAGCTCTTCCCATTTTGTGAGGTGAAATTCTCTTAACAGTTTGTAGTAGCACCACCTAATTCACACTTTGTGTTTATTTATAATGACTAGTGGACACCGACTACTAATGCAATTTTGGGAAATGTTAAGAAGCAATGTTTTGCCTTTATCGTACAAGTTATATCAGTGTGCCTTTTGTTAAAACTATGAAGCAGATGCATACAGCCATGTAGATGTTGGCTTATTATCTGCTTGATACCAGTGTTTTCCTTATGAACATATAACTTGCAGTTCCAGCTTCTATTTTCAAGTCAACAAAATAAAAGCTTTTGTCATATGTTTGAGTATGTCCAAATGTATATGTTATTTACAATGAATGAAAAGCATATTACATATGGGCATGTACAATATGATTTTTCCTTCTTTTTATAACAATAAATTAAAAATGAAAAAAAAAACCTTTTATAATTAGACATGTGAAAAATTGGCATTCTGGTTCTATTCCTGGAGCTAGCTTTAATTATTTCTAATATTCATGTATAATTTGTTTCAGTGTAAAGCTGAACTCAACAGTAGGTATAGATGCTGGTACTCATTCAAAATTTTTGTTTTATAACAAGAGATGAAGGTGCTGGAATAGGTTTCATTTTCCCATAGATGAATTATAAATATAATCTGAAGCACACATCTAGTGAATTTTACATTTTATTGTTATTTTAGTTTGAGATAATATAGCATTTCAAAAGGAACTTAGTACTAGCATTTAGGGAGAATTTATATAATATGTGTACTGTTCATTGCTGACTAAACTTGATCCCTTTTATAAAACTCTTGCATTTCCCAAACCTTTTCAGTGTAGAAATCAAGGAATTAAGTTTGAGGTTAAGTGAATAACTTTTATCTGCACAGGGAGAATGGTAAATTAATAAGAACCTGAACCCAGACTATTTTCACAGAAATCCAGTGATAGATTAATTAAATAAGAGAAGAGAGTGTTTACAAGGAGAAATATTGCAATAGTTAAAACTGCTGCTTACAAACATGACATTTATAGAAACACTTATGTAACGAAATAAAGCAAGCCCACGGCATGAATAAAACTCATAACATGATCTCTACTATATTAAATATAAGTAAGTTTTAAAATGATTATGTGTGTTTAAATTAGGCTTAAGATTCTAGATTGAAAATTAATTTTCAAATTTATTATTTAGCACTTTTAGTGACAAAAATACTTTGGACTAGATTTTTTGTCAACAATAGAAAAGTGCTGAAGGCCAAGAAGTACACATTCACAAATAGCACCCCAAGGCAAAATAATCATGGCAAAGATGTCAAGGTGGCTCAGACCATATCCTTGGGGCCACATGGTAAAATGAAAAAAGGTACTCCTGAAAGTGCCCTGGCATGCTGGTAAACACACACACACACACACACACACACACACACACACACACCACGAGAATAAATAAATTAAATTTAAATTGGGGCGTTAAATAATGAAATCATGCAAGAGCACAATTTTACAACAAATTTAAAAAAAATCCTCAAAATATAACAAGGTCCTTAAAAGAAAAAATAAAATTATAGAAAGAAGATACTTAGAAAAAAATATTTAGAAGAAATTATACGTACAAATTTTCACTTCCTCAAATCCACCAATTATTTCTCATGGATGACAGTAAAAGTAGAAACAGTAAAAGAAAGAAATGTTAAATTAAGTTTTATCAGAATGAAGGATATTTCTGATTCTCTGGCCCATTTGTAGCATGACTTTGAAGGGGATCCAGGGACTCCACATCCCTTCTCTCACTTCTACTACACAAAAAGCTGTAAGAAATAGATGGTCACACTCACCACAATGATGTCTCATCTCAAAATGAACCCCAAACCAACAGAGCCAAGGCACTGTTGGCTGAAATCTCTGAGATTATAAGCCCAGATGAATATTTCTTTCTTTGTTATAGCATTACAAGAAATAGTACTGGTTAAGGAGGATATATTCTTAATTTTATTCCTGATGTTCCACATGTTTACAAACTACATCCTTGACATACAGGATGCTGCAATAAGAAGCAGAGAAGAGTACCCCAGCAGAGAGCGCCCTCTGCTCACGGATCTCTCTTGCTACATGGTTCTACTTTTCAGTTCCACATCACTTTTCCCTGAGCCAATTGTCAAGACAAATGTTTTTTCACAAAGGATATCTTACTGTCATTGATTATGCAGGTAATTATTTAATGTGAATATTAAGGTAGAAATTGGAAACAGTGGAGTAGGTAGGGTCTTTAAAATGTTAAGAAGGGAACATTTGTTTATTTAACTTATGTATCAAAATCAGGAACCCTGTATTTTAACAGATGTGGGCAACAGTTGGGCACTTTTCTCAGAGAATAATTAATACAAATATTGCCGAAAAGTGAACTTGTGACCATGAAGCTAAACTGGATATTTGGATAATATACCTTGAGAAATGCAGGTAGGGCCACTGTTCAAGTTCTCCCACCATTAGAAGATTTTGACATAGATGCTACAGTACACTGTTTGTATATCTTAGTGACATTTCTGTTGCTCTGCATCTGCATGTCCTTGGTATAACAATGGGATTGCTCAAGGGTGCACTCAAACTTTTCAGTGATTGATAACAGAGATCTCCACTAGTGAAAACTCAGAGCACTTTTATCTTCAAATTAGTTTAAAGTGTATTAGCTTATTCTTTAAGAATGTTATACATGCTATCTTTGTAAATTTTCGTTACAGGTCAGATTAAACTAGGAAGAGGAGACTTCAACAGAGAAAATCCCTCTACCAGATTGGCCTGTAGGCAAGTCTATGAAGACTTTTCTTAATGATGGATGTAGGAGGTCCCAGACTACTTTGGACAGTGCCATCTCTGAACAAGTGGTTCTGGATTATCTAAGAAATCAGTCAAAGCTAGTACCTCACTTAGCTCACTGCCTTAACTTCCAATGATGGACTCTGACCTGTAAGACAAATAAAATATTTCCTCCCAAAATTCTTTTGGTCAAAGAATTTATCATAGCAAAAGAGAATAAACTGCAACGGAGATTGGAAGAAGGTTTATGGAATATTGCTGAGAGATCTGAACATGCTCTTTTGAGGAGGATTGTGGGATACACTAGGCACTTTTTCCTGGAAAATGCCATTGTAGGATCAGAGTCTACTGGGCTATATGTATGAATATGAAACATAATGTTGAGAGTCAAGAAGATGATGATGGTCTGGCTTGTTACATTTCAGTGGGAAGGATAGACTCTATCAGGATTGGTTGTGTGATATTTTTGTAGTAATCATCTCCGAGAGTGTTTCATGTGGTTCACTGAGATAATAGTTGCTGGCCAGTTGGGATCAGCTGTGACTAATAAAGGACCAGGAAATTTTTTTTGTGTGAAGCATTTACTCAGGGTTAGCACACCAAGCTACAGGCCAGAGGTGCCAAAGCTACATTTCAAGCTGTCACCAAACATGGTATTGTATAAGAATCTTCTGGATGATACTGGTTTCAGTGGTATGAAACTTCAATACTAGTTCAATAGAAGTCATGAAGAAAAGCTGAAGTATAGCAACAGGCCAGGAGAGGCCATTGGTAATGGTATAAACTCAATTAAGTAAAAAACCCAGTATTGGGAAAAGATGAAGTTTGGCACAATGTGGTTGTATCAAAGTCACAAAAGAGAGGCCAAGACACCATTGGTGATAGTAGAGACCCCATCAATTTTAGACAAGTCAGGACTGTGGGACAACAGCCAAAGTTAGTAGTGTCTACAAGAAGGAGTAGACCTGAGTTTAGGAGAGGAGCTATGTGTATTACAAACAGGAGAGCCAGAGAAGTGGAGCTAGCTAGGTCCTTGGGATCCAAGATCATGAGTGGGTACTAGGTGGCAACCACTGAACTTTTTCCAATCTCCTTTTAGTTTTGCTTTGCTTTGATTGTGACTGTACCCTGCCTCCCCATCTTCAAATAAGGAAGAATGTAACTCATTTCTTATATTAGAGGTACCTTGGACTTTTAGATAGACTTCAGATATTTTAAAATCTGACCTTTTAAAAATGTTTGAATTATTAAAAATCATGGTACTTTTAAAAGTAGATACTAATATGAATTCTTAGAGACAAATGAGAAAGAAAAGATTATGATTTTATAGCAATGTATTGGTATGTCAAATTGACCAGGAATGAATTGTTCTTGTTAATTTTTGACAGCTTGACAGAGGCCAGGGTAATCTGGAAAGAAAGAACCTCAATTATGAACATGACTCCATCACACTGGCCTACAGGCATGTTTGTATGGACATTTTCCTGATTGATGGTTGATGTAGAGTAGGAACGCATATCCCACTGTAGGCAGTGCAACCCTAGGCAAATGACCCTGGGTATAAAAAGAAACAGGCCGAGCAAGCCAGGAGGGGTAAGCCAGTAAGCAGCATGCCTGAATAGACTTGACTTCATCTTCTGACTTTGAATTCCTAAATTGACTTCTTCATATGATATACTGTGACTTGTAAGGCAAATAAACTCTTTCTTTGCTGAGTCACTTTTGGACATGGCATTTTTCGCAGTAGCAGAAAGAACTATGATACAAATAAAACGCATTTTGATCATACACCCTCAAACTCCTTATCCCCTCTTCACATGTATTCCCTCCTAACTTCATGTTATTTACTTATTTATTTATTTATTTATTCATTCATTTACATATTTATTCATCAGTCACTGAGTCCAGTTAATGTTGATTTTATTGCAGTGTGTGAAAGACCATCCAAGGGAGAATGGGCACCATATCAGTGTTCATACCCTAAAGAAACTGACTCTTCCTCAACTAATAATCATCTACTGCCAATAGATTCTCTGCTAAGAATGCAGCCTCGCAAGCATCTCCAAAATCCTTGTTGGAATACTGATTAGGTTATTCTTTTACAGGTCATGTGTAAGCAACTGCAATTGCTATGACTTTATAAGCCCTTATCTACAAAATGACTAGGAAGATAGCTCGATGGGTAAAAGTTCTTCTCATCACACTGAAAGACCTGAGTTTGATCCATGGACCCACATAACAGAATGGGAAAGTCACCTACCAGAAGTTTTCCTCTAACCTCTACATGTGTGCTGTAATTTTTATATTCTCCCCAGAATATAAATACATGTAATAGATTTTTTTTAAAGCTTTGTCTTCAGTGAAAGCTATTGGGATAGGGCCTGTTTTATTCATTTCAAGTTCTGATGCATTGTTTGCCACTCTTGGTCCTAAAGATTGTTCGGGTAATTTCTTTTCTCAAGGAGTCTTAAAAAATATTTCCTGGCAATAACAAGCAAATAATTCCAAATAATTTAAGAGAAAATCAGCATGAGGTAAGGGAGAAGTTAAATTACAGGATCCACGTGAAGCTCAAGAGGAAGGAAGACCAAAGAGTGGATGTTTCAGTCCTACGTAGAAAGAGGAACAAAATAATCAAGGGAAGTAGAGGATGGGAGGGACTTGGAAGAAAAGAAGGGAAGGGAAAAGAGGGGAAGAATCAGGTATGGGAGGAGATGGAGGAGACGTACAGAGGATCAGGAAATTAAACAGAGGTGTGTAGCAATGGGGGGGGGCGAGGAACTGGGGGTAGCAACCAGAAAGTCCAAGATGCCAGGAAAGTAAGAGACTTTCAGTACCCCACAAGGGAGACATAAGCTGAAATACCCCACAAAAGGGAGGGAGAACCTGTCAAGACCATATCTAGAGTTTAGACATGAACCCCCTGGTTGAGGAATGGGGACACCTACCCATCTCCAAAATTTTAACCCAAAACTGCTTCTGTCTAAAGGAAATACAGGGACAAAGAATGGTGCAGAGACTGAAGGAAATGCCATCCAGAGACTGCCCCACCTGCGGATCCATCCCATATGCATACACAAAACCTAGACACTATTGCTGATGGCAAAAAATGCTTGCTGACAGAAGCCTGATACAGCTGTCTCCTGAGAAGCTTTGCCAGATCCAGAACAATACAGATGCTGATACTCACAGCCAACCATCGGACTGAGCACTGGGACCCCAACGGAGGAGGTGGAGGAAGGACTGAAGGAGCTGAAAGGGCCTTATTTGGTATCAATATGAGGAGAGGACCATTGTTCTGTGAAGTCCCCAGTATAGAGGAGTGCTAGGGTGAGGTAGGATGAGTAGGTAGATGGGGGCACACCCTCACAGAAGTAGGGTAAAGGGGGGTGGGATAGGGGGTTTGTAGAGGGGATATTGGGAAAGGGGATAACATTTGAAATTTAAATAAATAAAATATCCAATTAAAAAATTATAGGATCCTTCAAGGAAAACACTGGGCATTTTTATTTTCTTTAACTTTGAGATTAATTTAGACTAAATAATCTACTGCTTGGTGAAGAGGCTTGAAAAGTGTCTTTTAAGGCTTAAGAGAAGGCTATGTTGTTGAACTGCTTAAAGTATGATCATCAAAAAATAATTTGAATAGTGTTGGTTGTAATGTCTATGCTGGGGAAGCAGAGTTTCCCACTTACTTACTAACCAGATTAGTCCACTTGAGAGTCTAGGCAAGTGAGAGACACTTACTGAAAAAACAGAGTAGATGCTACCTGAGGAATGTATGCTTATTTTGTCTTATATTCTGTACACAGATGCTTATTTCTCATATATAGGAATATGTGTGCGTGGACACACACACCTATATACACACACACCAAAAAGGAGTGTGTCTTAATGAATTGGTAAGAGTTGTGTGGAATTGCTGAGTCTGTAGCAGTTAAAATACTTCATTTTAATATTGAATTCTATTGTTGAATATTGTTCACATTAGGTGCTCAGCAAACTTCATGTTGTGAATAAAAGAAATGTTAAAAATTCTGTGAAGTTTATAGTAGACAAATCTTTTATTTTTTTCTCATTGGCACATATTCATTTAAACACAGATGGCTTAAGTGTTTCTATACTTTATTTTGCACTGAATTCTTTTGATCCTTTGATACACTTTCTAATTCATGTGCTAGAAGTGGAAATGTTAGTATGTCATTAAACACAAGTAGATGATCCACTGTTAGTCTTCATCTGATCCTTCAGCCTGGTTGATGTGCTCATTTTCAGTTATTACTGAGCACAACTGAGCCAACTAAGGCAGTGAGCATATAAGACCAATGCATGGATATGATTATGTTGATGAGCTAAGTAGATTCTAAACACAGGAAAACTTTCTGAAAGAACAAAGTATGGACACTGCTTGAGAGCATGGAAAAGGTTAGCTTGACAATGCATGTCAGTACTACATTGACACAAATAGGAGAAATGGTGTAGATGCCTGTAGGTATAGGGAAAATTGGTTTAAACATGGCACATGGGTAGTAGAGCATTATTTGTAATAGGAATGGTGTGGACAGCCTAAGGACACAGGATCATTGGCCATGATATTTGTATGCTATGGGACCACACACAGTAGTAGCATGTATGCCCACCATACCTTTCTGGCAGAAAGGTCCTTCATACGGCGAGTTGGTGCAGTCACAGGAGTAACCACTTTGTTTTTCCACACACTTGCCCCCATTGTGGCAGTTGCTTCCATAGCTGCTGCAGTGACCTGGACAGCCAGGTCTGACTCCAGAGGTGACCTTTGCCCTCTCTTCCAGGTCTACTTTGTGACCATTCAAGTGTAATGAACGGATGCATCCAAGAAAGCCTTTCTGTCTTGATGATGTTCCTCCTAAAGGTGAAAATAAGAGGGAAAACATGAAAGGTGTCATGGCTGTAGCTCAAAGATCACAGAAACTCTAGTTGCTCCCTCTCCCAGAAATTAGGCTAAATCCTGCTACTGGTCCTCACCCTAGACAGGATAAGAAAGGCTTCTGTGGTCCCAGTTCTTCCTCTTTCCTTTGTAGCTTCAAACAAAGGATGTCCTTTAACTATTGCCAAGACATCAGATACTTAAATTCAAGCTAGATGTTGATGATGTCTAGCATGTAGAGTAGGGCATTTGGTGTAGGACTTATCCTTGTCTCCTTGGAAATCTGTAGTAATTAGATGCTTCCTTTTTGTTTGTATTGGACCTAAGAACTTCTCACTCTCATTTATGGGGATATAAGGCTTTTGTGGTCTTGAGATTATTACTTTTCAAAGAAGCTTATCCAAAGGGTAATTTCATTTCAGCTTCCATCTGATGACCTGTAACATCTCATTCCATGAGAGTAACTTCTTTGTGTTAACACTTAGCTGTCAGCTCATGAGAACTTTTAAGTTCCAAATAAGAGAAAGGAAGTTATTTAAAAAACAACAAACAAACAAACAAACAAACAAACACAAACCCCTGGAAGTCAGGCCAGGTACTTGATGCAGTTGCTAGACTGCTTGTCTAGCATGAAAGAAGCCCTGAGTTCAATTCCCAGAACCACTGAATAAAAAATTCATGGCAATGCACATCAATAATCTGAGAACTCAGTATGTGAGGTCAGGACAATTAGAATTTAAAGGTCATCTTTGGCTATGTAGCATGTTCAAGGCCAGCTTGGGATACATGAGACCTGTTTCAAAGAAAAATTGACATGAGAAGGGGAGAGACAGAGAGGGATACATAGCTCTTCTTAAAATGCTTAAGAATGAAACTTTACATGGCCAAGGTCTCTGCACATGAATAAAATGTGGATTTTTTATGTGGCCTGTACTGTCTTTCATATGAGATAAAAGGGATAGAGTCAAATTGTCCCTTCTGGCAAATTTCAGAGAAAGACGTTAGGTCCAACACAGTGACAAAATTGCAACATATTCTGATTTGCTTGTGTAGTACAAAACTAGGAAGTGTAAGAGGAGAAGATGGGTGTTGATGTTCAGCTCCATGTCACCCACTGGTTAGCCATATTGACAATGGAAGCACTTATGTTTGAGCTCTTCCATCTATTATTCCATGTGTTATAGTAAAGCTTACTGCACAGCATAGAAAACAGTGTGTGTTCAGTTACTGCTATTTTCTTAGCCTTCTCTTGAGTTTTAGCCTACTTCTAAGAATTAGTAGGTGCATTATGCATTATCTGCTTTTTACTCCTACAGTTTATTAAAATTAAATTAGTTAATAAAATTCCATTTAGCATATTTTCAAACTTATATTCAGACTTAGGCTGTAATCTAACTTTCAGGTAAGAAAACATCTGAAGGAGTCAGAAGAGGCTTCAATACATTCTGTCAGACGTTGAGCAGATTGAAACTTTCTCATTGTTTTGTTCACGTAGAAAACCCAGCTTTTCTTTGATGTAAGAGAGTATGTATGTTAAGACACAAGAAGCATAGCTAAATTCCATTATCCTGTATGTGTGCAGTGCTGAGACTTCTGGGATATTCCAGAAGAGGCAGAGGCTCATTCTGTCTTTAGAAAACAGGTAATTATTGTTCAACACTTGAACTCAAGGTCATATCATAGATGAACTGAGAATGCTGAGAAATCTTTGAGCTCTGCCAAACGTACAAATTGGGGAAAAAAGAAGAGGAGGAGAGAGGAAAAAAGAGATGGGAAGAGGAGCAGCAGGAGAGAATCAGAGTGTAGAAGCCACAAATCAATTATTTTCTGTGTTTATCTGCTGTCTTAACTTAACTGAGTCTCATTCTTCCTTAACAACTTACGCTACGACTCTATTAAATTTTAGTTTACAACAGCAGTTCACAATCTGTTGGTCATGACCCCTTTAGGGGTAAACCAACCTTTCACAGATATCTTGTATATCAGATATTTACATTACTATTTATAACAGTAGCAAAATTACAGTTATGAAGTAGTATCAAATATAATTTTATGGTACAATATGAAAGATTAGGAAGACTGAGAACTGCTAGTCTAGAAAGTAACTAGGTACATATGTGTACTTATCACCATGGATAGAATCAGCATATCCAATTTGCTGTCTTTGATAAGAAATATGTCAACAAGGAAAATAAAATCAAAAATGGGAACTGGGAAAATGGATCAATCAGAAAAATGCTTGCCTTGCCAGCATGAAGACCAGAGTTTGACTCTCAAAACCAATGAAAAACCTAGGTTATGTAGTGTATGCCTACAATATCAGTGATGTAAGATGTGAGGTAGAGACAGGCAGATCTCTGGAAGCCCACAGGCCATGTAACCTAGTCTACATGATAAAGTTACAGGACAACGAGGAACATTGTCTTAAACAAATTGGAGGTCTCTAAAGACTGTTTCCAGAATTTTATATGCAGTGTTGTATACATGATCATGTGATACATGTGAATCTATCTATGCAACTACACACACACACACACACACACACACACACACAGAGTAGGGATCTGTAAGTTGAAAGGATAATAGAATAATTGGTGACATGAAAAATAATGAGAAGTGTAGAGGACTAGAAATGATATGATGGTTAGAAATATACCTTCTTTAACCTATCCTAGGTAGGGTGGTTTGTGTGACAACAGCCTTCTTAAGCTTAAATTTGCATAGTCATTCCCCACCCTCTGTTGGTGGAATGGTTTAGGAAGATTTAGGATGGGTGACCTTTTTTGGAGAAAGTATGTCACTTGAGATGTGCTCTGAAGTTCCAAAAGTCAGTTAGTTCTCTCTGCCTCATGGTTATGTATCAAGATATAAACTTTTGGCTATTGCTTTGGCAGCATGCATTCCCTACTGTTGCCATGTTTCCTACCATGCTGTTCATGGACTCTAGCCCTCTACAACCATGATCACATACTAAATATTTTATTGATCATGGTATCATACCATGGCAATGAAAAAGTAAGTAAGATATCTGATTACAAGGCTAGTAAACACATATGTGAAGTTTACTGTCTGAGTCAGAAAAAGAACATTCCTGAGGCACAAAAGTAGTCCCTTACTCTGAAATAATGACAAAACTTGAGATTGTTTCCAATTTCGATAAGAATGCAAGCCAAGAAGGCAAACCTCACTTGCACTGTCTTCTCTGTTTCAATTTCAGTGACTGAGTCTCCTTTAATCATAGAATAAATCAATGGAACATACAAGTTGATAACAAAAAAAAGCTCATTTTTTTTTCTTCTGGGAAAAAGCTCATCTTTTTTTTCTATGTGCAATAAAGAGTGGAGAATTTATAGAGTCTAACACTTGTCTCTGTATCTCTTCCTCTGCAGTCACTCTCCTTCATAGATTTGAATGATTCTTCATATATCTTGTTAGTGTCATTTTTCTCCTTGCAGAGGTGGTAAATGCAAAATCTATTGAACATTTTCTTGTGTGCGGCTTAGTCAACCAGTTTATAAATGGTGAAAGAGTGGCTTGGGTGATTTCTATGGTAAAAATGTCTTCTCAATGTGAAGACATAAAAAACTCAATGTGATTTTTCCCCAGACGAGAAGCTCATGCCCCATCCAGATGATGACAGAGCAGGATAACATGAAGCATTGTGTTCTACCTTGCACAGTGAACTAAAGTTGTATTTTTACCTGTCTGTATTTCATTTTTACAACTTTAAAGTATGTATGGACTAGCCTAAATGTTGGATAATTTTAAGAGGAACTATATCATCACTGTAACATACATCCATGTGCAAATCCATGTATACATATACATACAGAAACAAATACAGACACCTAAACACACATCTATATACCTACAGTGTCAAATTTTATTACAATGATACAAAACATAAAGTTACACAGATGTTTGAAAACAATAAACATAATGAGAAATGATGCTAAGGTTGTCTGAGACAACCCCTAAATTTGTGAAAAACTGGCAAAACTTTATTGTGATGACCATGCTAGAATAAAACAATATATAAAATTAAACTTATGGCCAAAAATAACACCATATTTTAATTGTGTCCTAGTTGTAAGTGACTAGGAGTTATCCATGAGCTAGAGTATAAAGCAGTCTTGTAGGTATTTAGCATAAAGTATGATCTAGGATGTCCCCTACCTACAAACAACTGGCTACTCAGCTGAAGTCGGAAATGGCCTTCCTCTGAGGGCTCCCTCATACTCTTTGGAAGGTTGTCCACCTGCAGTGAGGTCTCCTTGAGGTTTGTCTCAGCTTGGATGTAATGCCATTGATTGTCATTCAGAGGATAAGGAGACTGGACGAGGAGCTCAATGGGGCCGTTCCCAACGTCAGTGGCAAATGTTACCTCAGAAGGGGCTGCACCCAAACAAGAAAGAAAAATGAAGACCATTGTCAGTGTGTTTAGGCACAAGCATATTCAGAATGTTTACTGAAAGGGATTATATGTCTTCATCAACATGGAGAGAACATTTCTGAGCCCCTGTATCACTGATCACCACCAGTAGTATCAAACTCTGAAGACTAAAAGTTTATATACTGTATGCCCTCCCCTAACGGATCAATACAACAGGCACTTGGCAAATCTGAGCCTGTCTGAATCTCTGCTGAAGCTCTGGGTTTACTTGGTCTGCCCTGGTTTTACCTGTATCTTATTGTATCTTTATGGGATGCACTAATCATCTCTAACCTGCAGACAGAAGACACATATTGTTAGAACAACAGTATCCTCTGCCATAATATTTAGTGAGAGTTTATCTAGATTGGGTTAAATTGAGTTGAGAAGATGACCTAAATGTGAGTAATGCCATTCCATAGGCTTGGATCCTGAAGTAAATATAAAAAAGAAAGTGTTTTGAACAGTAGCATTCATCACTTTTTGTTCCATGATATCGTATGCAATGGGGCTCTTATCATCATGCCTTCCCCACTGTCTTAATGGTTCCAGCAATGCAGATAAAGATGGTAGTAGAGATGGTGACAGAAATAGTGTTTGTGATAATAGTAGTGGTAGTAGTAGCCATAGAAACAGAGTTAGAAGCAAGTTTATGTAAAGCACAATGAACAGCTTTTCTCATTTCTACCATTAAAACAACTAAGAGAAATGGGATGATCTTAAATTATCAATAACAGAAAAAAATTATATCCCAAATAGTAATGTTATCGATCTATAAAGCCAAAACTTCTTAACAAATCACTCTTGTCATCACCTAGTGTCATACAAGGATTTTTTAAGCATAATGAATGAGAGAAGTTAATTATAAACTGAGGCTGAGAAGAGGGTGAACTACTCAGTAACTGGAGCCTTCACTTATCAGACCTGTTCTTAGCACTTTATGGATTTTCTTCTTTTTTTATCCTATTATTGGAAGTGGATTTATATTTGACTGCCACATCTGAGATCTACAAGATCAAATACTACCTGAGAACATGTGCCCCAAGGCTCAAACCTTTATCTGAAAACTTTTCTTGTAAAAGAAACTCCACCATACAAGCTCCAGGTTACTGAAGACAGACAGTTTTTCTGTCTTGTGATTTCTGGCCTTAAAGATAAGCAATAAGTTGGTCCTTAAACAATAACAAACAAGTAGTTGAGAGCATAGACTATAGAGCCACTCTTTCCTGAAGAAGTTCTTATATCATAATTCAGTTTTCTTATTTGTTAAGCAGAAATATAAATATACCTAATTATGAGGCTATCTGCATGCTGATCTCAGTGAAATTCTTAAAATTGTCCCTGGAATAAAGTAGGTGCTTACAAATGATTATTGTATCATTTCTGAAATGTGATTTCCAAGGCAGGTAAATGTATTTAGTTTACAAAGCCATGGCTTGAAAGATTAGGATTGGAAGGAACAGACTGCACGATGAAAAGAAAAACATGGGGGTCCTTGAGTCATTTTTATTTTTGACTTTTTATTTTTTCTTTCTATATACATATATGTGAGGACCCATATGTGTTTGTGTGTGTGTGTGTGTGTGTGTGTGATATGCATATATTTGTGAGTGCATGTGGAGGGTAGAGCTCAACCTTAGATGTTGTTACACAAGTACCATCCACTTTATTTTATTGAAGTAGAGTCTCTCAATGCCCGGGGGTATTACAAACACATACCACCACACCTGAGTTTTCAATGTGTACACTCATGATTAAACTCAGGACTTCATGCTTATAAAGGCATCTCTTGTCAACTAAGCCATTCTCCCTGACCTGGTTTCTGTTTTATTTGGTTTAAATATTATTTATTTTGTTTTAGGTGTATAAGGCATTTACCTATATGTATGTCTGCACATTACATGTGTGCATGTCTATTATTTACAGAAGCCAAAAGAGGGTGGTAGATACCCTGCAAGTGGCTTTATCATATAGATGGCTGTAATCACAATGTTGTTGCTGGGAGCTGAACACAGGTCCACTACAAGAGCACCAAGTACTCTTAGTTCTTGAACCATCTCTCTATCCTCAGTTTCTGTTTCTTATTCAGATCAATAGTTCCTTTTTGAAAATCTACTCATCTTAAAATCAAACATTTATTGAGTGATGACTTGGTTTCAAATGTATATCTCTGTATGCATGCAGGGGAAAGATTCATGGAAATCTGGGGAAGAGATACTAAATACTTGGTTAAAATCCTCCCTAAATGCTTAGGCCTAAAGCTGGTAGTTTCCCATTAGACAGCATACCATTGTAGGATTATTTCTCTGCTCTGCCTGACATGTTCTGTTACCAAGTAGAGCTGCTTGTCTGTACTGATCTTGGCTATACCATGCATACCCTGTATCATATGATTCAACTGTTGTCTGTCTCTCCACCTAGCCAATATGCTGTAGAAAAGTGGTTCTCAACCTGTGAGTCAAGGCCATTTTGGGGTGGAATGAACCTTTCACAGGGGTCACATATTAGTTTTCTTACATATCAAATACTTATATGTTGATTCATAACAATAGCAAAATTACAGCCATAAAGTAGCAGCTAAATAAAATGTATGGTTAGAGGTCACCACAACACGAGTAAATGTATTAAAGGGTCACAGCATAAGGGAGGTTGAGAATTATTTCTGTATAGGGATATTTACTTCTTACAGACCTAGCTACTAGTATTATGCTTGGGTATAGAAAACTCTGGGGTTTGCAATCTGTAGAGAAACACTTACTACAAGCCCAGCCCCAACCCTGTGTTTGTATCTCTCTCTCTCTCTCTCTCTCTCTCTCTCTCTCTCTCTCTCTCTCTCTCTCTCTCTC
>NW_021604680.1:978074-991310 GCF_004785775.1 Grammomys surdaster
CTCTCTCTCTCTCTCCCTCTCCCTCCCTCTCTCTCTCTCTCTCTCTCTCTCTCTCTCTCTCTCTATATATATATATATATATATATATATATATATATATATATATAATCAATCTATATCTATCTATATCATCTATCTGTATCTCTATCTGTATCTCTATCTATCTATATCAATATCTATCTCTATCTAATCTATCTATCTATCTATCTATCTATCTATCTATCTATCTATCTATCTATCTGGAAAAAACAAGACTGTACTCCTCAAAAGGGACAGGTGCTGTGTTTATTTCATTAGCTGCTAATTATTTTTAAATCTATGTACTAGGACTCCCGCTAAAATCTTTTTAAATTGTTTTATCACCATTTATTTTTATTCAAGTAACTATCAAAGACCAGGAATATTTAAATTGTTCCTCCAGGACATAAAGGTTATCAGTGAAATAATAATAGCAGTACACTGATAATTACTAAATGTATCACACAAGCCAGACTCACTGTAAATCATTTTCTATCACTGAATTCAGTTGAACCCCAGAACAAACTTGTTAAAGTATTTCATTAATGAGGTGACAGGCACAGATATAAACAGGTTCTGATAGTATCTGGAAGAACTAAGATTTAAATCCTGGTAATATGTTCTAGAGTTTATATTTTTAACCCATGCCTCCAATCTCAAATCTCATATAGTTTATGTATATGGCCATCATGGCTAGAACATATAATAGAGATACTGAATACATTATAAGATCATTATAAGATATATGACCAAATAAATGGTACCATAAGCCTACACGGCAGGCTGAAGGGGCAATCAGATATTCTCATGTGGCTGGATAGGAAATCAGGACCCAGTCACACTATCACACTATCATCAGCTTTATAATGCAAGTATCTCACAGGAACATTGTCTCATGATTTGCTCCTTTATTATTCAAGGGATCTTTGGATTGTATTCACTAAGCTAGACCTAGTTCCCAGGGTGTTCAGAAATGAATGAAAAAAAAATGAGCTTGCTACTCTCCTTTGGGTAGATTGTCATAGGAAGTCTGTAGATAGTTCAGTGGAATGACTGTCAAGAATTTCATGGTGAGGAGAAGTCTAAGAAAGGCCATTGTAATGTTCTTCCTTTCCTCTACACTAGGAGTATATCACTGTAACCCAGAGAGAATGTGTCAGCACATATTCTCTACTGTTCTTGTCACTGCTCAGCTCAAAGCTTCATGAAAAGGCATTTTTATCACCCTCAACTTCTAGCCCAGGACAGGGATGAGGACAACTGTGTGCTGATAAACTGATTGTCCAATGACCAGCTGGATAAGATGGTATATGATTTATGTATGAATAGACTCCCCTTAAGAGATGAGGTTGCAAGATTAATATGACCAGCTAATTTCTCTGATCTTCTACAAACTCACTTGTGGCATTAGAAATATGAATTCAATAAAACATTGCTTAACTTTTTCAGGGACATGGTCTGTTGATAAGCCAATATCTGCTTTTATTCTTGATTTCACAAACACTGTCTGATACAATATTGTTGGAACTACCTGAAGAACCCAGACCTCAGATCTGGAAGGAAATAATTTTGTCCTTTTATTTGACCTAAAATTCTTGACTTCAGTGGTAAAAGTAAGGAAAAGAAATTGTTGAAGGAGTAAAGAAATTGTGTTGGATCCATGTCTAGCCACTTCTGATCCTTGTACATGTGCATAGTTGTGTACCCTTCATACTCATTGTGGTGGTTAATCAGAATTGTCACCGTGGCATGATCTAATGTCTTTGTGCTGACTAATGGGCATATTTATGCAAGATTTCAAGATTAGGTTAGCAGAGCTTAGAAACCTTCTCTAAATATAGGCTATATTATTTCTTAGGGTTTTGGATATCCTTAGCTAAATAAGAAACAGACAAAAGACTGAGTGCCATTATTCACTTCTCTCTGTGTCCTGATTGCAAATGCAGTGTGATTATTCATCTTAAATTCTTGACACTATGCCTTCTCTGTCATTAAGAACTATATACTCAAGCTCTGAGCCAAAAGGAACTTTTTGTTTTTTAAGTTGCTTCTTGCAAGTATTTTTTTCCCACAACAAGAAAAATAGCCAATCAGACTATCTTCCTAATCTTTATGTTGGACCATGGCTTATGCTGCAATAATGACAGTGATGACCAGAGATGATGCTGCTTGATTGTGAAAAGAATTCAGTATAGTATGAAACCAGACTAATCAGTCACCAATACAGGGAGATTTAATTATTAGTAATTTTAACTTTTATTCTGATCTGAGTTTTTGAATATCTTACCTTCAAATTAACATCTTGCTAATAATTTTAGGAGATATATGAGAAATCAGATAGAAACCAATAACTTCAAAACATGTTTGTCATATTTAACTATGCATAATACACACACACACACACACACCACACACATATCTGCATTTTTTTCTACTGATAGACTTGGAAAAATTCTGCTTTCATTTTTATTTAAATTACACTGAGATGGGTTTCAGAGACCACTTGAGATAATATTACTCTGTGAGGTAATATTATAATATGCAGGTGCTTTTTTATCTTATTAAAAATATTAGCATTTTCTCCTTTAATCATGTGGGTTCCTGCCTCTCCACACTCCTGAGAATCATCTCCTGTACCTGTCCACAAGGGCCAATGGAGCAGGGGCAGCTGATGTGGAGTTCAGAAGCCCTGCAAGTACTAGTCGAAATGACAACACTACAAGATAAGCTTCAGAGAGGCAGATCAATTTTATTCAGATTGAATGATATTTATATAAAACTTTGGGCTTGTAATTTCCTAAGGACTACATGACAATCCTCAGGTATATGATATGGAATCTGGGAATCTCCCCCGGGAAGAGAAGAGGAAACCTAACATACAAAAGGAATTGATCATTTGCACTGAGCTCAGGGCTTTCTGGTAAGGTCAAACTTTGACCTTAGCATCAGGGTTCCCAACATATTCTAGGATTTAACTTAGGTCATCAGGTTTGGTGTCAAGGGAGTTTATACACTGAGACATTTTACTAGCCTAGAATACACACATGCACACACACACTCACACACACACACAAATATATATATGTGGGTATGTGTGTATGTATACATTTATTATACATTTCAACACAAACAGTAGCTGAAGACAGAGTTTTGCTGTTTTCTTGAATACCGAGTGTTTGTGCTTAGTAAGTAATATTTGGCGTTATGATGATGGTAAACTATAAACCATTACATGATAGTTTTGTGTTTTTTAAATTTAGTATCAATTTGAATTTTTTAAAAATAGGTACAGCACACAGGAATCAGTGCACTGCTACAAAGTACAAACAAATTGGACACTGACCTGTAGTTAACATTCCATCATCATTCATTAACTTGTGATAATACAGCATAACATTGACTATGAGTTTAGTGAATGAAAAGGCTGCAAGGCCTAATTTTTTATTACATATAGATTAAGGTTATTATGTCCACAATAGGGAATCCTTAGCATTCAACATGCTTTCCAGAGTCTGATAAAGTTAGGTATAAAAGATTTTTATTTTACACCAATATTACAAGAGTCTTTGAACTATAAAAAAAGTAAAAAGTAACACAGAGACACTTTCTTTCCTATGTGTAGTCTGAAACTACAAAGGAAACACTTAGCTGCTGACCTTTCTGCTGTATACTCACACAAACCCCTCCACCATTACTTCCTATAAATGGACTTGTCTCCTTTTGTTGAACTCTCAAATTTCCAATATCTGTGGTTAAAATGTTTGCTTAGCTTTCAAGGGTATCTCATGCAGTTACATTACTGTGATCTTGTCAATCAGCTCACTCAGACTATTAGAAAACTTCCGCATAGACAAGGGTATAGGGGTGCCAAGGACAAACTCAAGCAGCTGTGGCAAGAGCAGAGTATGAGCCAGGTAGGTACAGGTAATGAAGATCATTCAGTGTAAAGGACTGAAAAGCAACTGAGAGTCAAAAATATGTTTAACATTGCATTTGTTTACTTATCTGTGTGTTTGTCTGTGTCCATTCATGGATACGCTGGTACACATGTGTACCTCATTCATGTGTGTGCATGTTTATGGAGACACTAGAGGAGAACCTTAATGTCGTACCTCAGGATGTCTCCCAACTTGTAGTGTGAGGCAGTTTTTTCCACTGACTTAAAAGGATTTTCTTTGTCTCCCCCAAACTAGGATTATTATCACCTACAACCACACCACATCTGCTTTTTTAAATTTTTTTACAAGAAATGTGAAAAGTTCATATTTTTTTTGTTTTTTTTGTTTTTTTGTTTTATTTTGTTTTGCTTGCAGAGTAAGTTCTTCACTGTCTGAGCCCTCTCTCAAGCCCTCTATACTTGTTTATTGCTTTATAATCATCCTTCACTGGTAATTTTAAGAAACCTTAATGATATATCACTCCATAACCAAAGGCACACATACACATGCACACATCCTAAAGTCCTTGTTAATTTTTAACAAAGTACAATTGACCCTTAAATGAATACATTTTATGACTTAACACTTAGTAAATATTATATCCTGGAGAACAGTTAATTTAATTAATTCCACTTACTCCACTGGCACCATGAAAAATCAGGTGAATGTGATTGGTTTTACGAGTAAGAAAGCATCTTCTAATCTGAATGTATATAAACATAGGTGTCAGCACTAGTGTTAAAAGAACTCAAGCCATTGCAAACTCCTGGTAACTTTGTTCAGCTTTTACCAAATAGCAGAGAAATCTGTGATGTATTCTGGGTTAAGATATTTTTTGGGAAGATTTTTGGTCATTTGAACATTTTTGACACTCTTAAAATTTTTGGACTCTATTATAAAAATGATGTGCTTTAGCAAACTTGTCCTTGTGTTAAAAAATCTTACTAAACCTTTTGAATAACTGTAAGTTTTTATGAAAAAAATATCTTATTGAAAATGAATAAAATATAAAAAACAATCCTCTAGGTGTAATAGAAGATGAACAAATACAGAAAATCAACTTTAGCAAAGTCATTGTTAACGTTGAGGAAATACTTGTAAAGTTATTGTTACCCAAACAGATGAAAACATTATTTTTCCATTTTATAAAACTGAATTAATTATTGTATTTTTTGGTACGTTCATGCATTTTTGTTAGTATGCTGACATGCAATATTTTAAAGTAGAAAGTCTTCCCATCCATATTTCTTTAGTCCTCATTTGGGTTCATGATCATCATTTCACAGATAGGGGCAAGGCTCTTACAAAGGTATTTTTCATGTATCTAGACCAGCACACATTCTGCTGCTGTAGAAAGAGAGAAGTGGCATAAATTGTCACTGACTAGTTATACTCTTCTATTGGTTGGAGATAAGAAATTGTGTGCATGCTTCTGTGTGTGCTTGAACATGTATGAGTGTGTATGTGTGTGTGTGTGTGTGTGTATCTGTGTTACTTGGTCATGCTTGCCAGAGGTCGGTGTCCGTGTTCTACTCAATTATCCTATGCCTCATTTTGGAACAGAGTCTCTGCTAGACGAGCAGCAGTGCTCGGCTTGTCTGTGCCTCCTCTGTCATGGGCATTCCTAGCTATGCTAAATGGTTTCTGAGGAACTGAACTCAGGTACTCAATGCTTACATGAAAGTCCTTTACTGGTTGAATTATCCTCCTGGCTCATAAAATATGGACTTCTGAAGCATGGCTATAACAAAAAAATGGATCCTGAATATGAAGGGAGTGGTGAATAGTAGTCATCCATGCTCCTCATAGAGTGTAATGTTAGGGTGTGGTAGCTTAAATTGACAGCTAAGAAATAACCACGCCTTAATAAAGAATGGAACTAGCAAATGGTATGCACATGCATGGCTACTTTTGCAATATACATATCCTGATAAGATAATGGCAAAGGCTGATAGAACATAATAAATCCATTACCATGGATTTAATAGCTTCAGTGATAATTTTCCTGATAACCTGTGATATTAGCTTGACACTGAAAACCTGTACTGATGGCTGGTGGCACAGATTTAAAAAGTAGAACCTTGCTCTGTGAACTACTGACATTGAATTCATAAATGACAGCACTTACAGCTCATTTCAAGTCGGAGGAAGTCTTTAATGCCAAGGTTTTCTAGAAAAACTCCAGATAAAGCGGTGGTTTTAAAAAAGAAAGAAATGTCAGCGCTGAATTCCGCATGGAAGGTAGGAAAGTGGAGGTAAGAAGCTTCCGTAGAAAATGAGACTGCATTCCAAAAGTGCCCTGTAAAGCAGAGAAGCCTTCATGGCCGGTTTGTTTTTAATGGGGTACAAAAAAGCTTATGGGTAATTTTCATGACAGGGAGGACACTGAAGGGAAAAGGGATAAGAGGACCAAAATATTTTGTGCTTCTGTGAATCAGAGAATGGGGGATGGGAGAGGTGTTGTACTCACGGTCACCATAGCAACGCAAGGGGCCAATTCTCCAAGCAGCTTCTGAGTTTGATCTGTTGGTATCCGTGATAATTATCTGAGTTACAGGTAAGTGATCTTTGAAGGAAAACAAACCAGTATCATTTGCCCTGTAAAACATAAATTTCGGGAGGGCGGGGGTGGGGGGGAAGAAGGTTAAAATGCAGAATTCCAGAGATTCTGTGCTAAGACCCCCCTCTTTTGCAAAGGGACTTGGACTGAATGCAGTTTGGCTAAAGATGAAAAGAGCGGAACAGAAGGTCTTTTATTTTTGGCCTGTGTGAATAGTTGGAATACCAATTACAGACCCCGTGGTTTGCATACAAATACCACTAGTTTTTTTTTGTTTTTTGTTTTTTGTTTTTATCTTCTCTAAATGTGCTTTCAGGAACATAGGTAGTTTACAAATATCACAGTACCGATTGTGGTCTAGAGGAACTGAATATTCACTACAGCATTAATGTGACATTAAACATCACTTCATTTTCCTATAAAAGAAGACCTTACATCTGAGGACTGAGACTGAAAAGAGGCATCACAAATGCCTTTCAAAATTCACTCAGAGGACTTGGCTGAACCACCTGCCATGAGATTTTAATCAGTTTTGAATGTTCCTTATCATCTTTTTAGTTGTGTTAAAATGGATCTCTATAGTTAACCGGTTGCTTTTTGCTTTGTTCTTTACAAAGATCTTGCTGGTTAATGGCTCTGACTTTGTTCTTGTTAATTATGCAAATAAGGAATTATCTAGTTTTCTTTTGATGGGAAAACAAAAAGAATAGAGAAATCCAGTGTTTCTTCTTCTTTTAAAGCTGTCTTTGGAATCAAGGTTAAGATGGAACCATTTGGCAAAGCATAAAATTCGGAAGTGAAAACCTGTACTGTGCTGTTGTGCAGATATCCCTGTCAGTTCAGTATGCTTAGAATGTGTGCATGGAGACCTCAGTCTGGCTCTTCTGACCATACACAAAATAAACCTGCCCTATAGCACTCTTAATCATAGGCCTGGGAAGGGAAGATAGGCAGATCTCTGGGGATTGCTGACCAACCAACAGCACTGAATTGGTGAGCTCCAGGCCACCGAGAAACCCTGTCTCCAATAATGAGATGTACTTTACAGTATCTAAGGAATAACACAGATACTAACTGTTGAAATAAATATTATAAAAAATAAATCTTGATGGCAAGTTCACTACCTACCACAATGGTTTGTATTCCAGAATAAAACACACACACACAACACACACATACACACAGACAGCAGTTATATTGTACTATCTTTAGGCAGCACACTGGATGTTATAAGTGTGTATCATACCTTACAATTTGCATAATTGTTATAATAATGTTCAATGTATGTCTGAAAAAGAAAGGAAGTCTTTTATAATTGGACAAAAGGTGGGAACTGGCTAACCTCCACTACCTTTCACCAATAATTTCAAGTTACTATTTACTAAATTCAATTTTCTATTTTGGCTGCTCTGGACCCAGAGGGCTGCTCAACTGGCCTGGTCCCAAGGCTAGTAAATTCTAAAACCTGTCCCTGTCTGTCCTCCCCAGCTATGAGCTATTCGCATCTTTTGTTTACCAATCAGAACAAATGGGGAGGGGCAGGTTCCAAGAAGCTATGTGCAGACACTCGTGTAAGCAGGTTTTAAGGAACATAATTCACCTTCATAATACATTCAGCCACATTTTCCACTTTTTTGTTATGAAAAATAAATTAGTTTAATATTTGATTAGCATGTAGTCTTACAATCATTATGGTTTGAGAAACTAAAAATATTCCCACTTTTTGTCCAATTAAAAAAGGCTTCTTTCTTTCAGACACACACACACACACACACACACACACACACACACACATATATATATATATATATAACATAATTATAGCAATTATATAAATTTTAAGGTATGATACACACTTATAACATCCAGTCCATCATATTTTGCAATTTATAAAAGGATTCTATCATCTATCCTAACTTAAAGACTTTACAATTCTATACCTGCATTATGTTTGATTTAACTTGTAATACCATCTGAAAACCATCCTTTTAAATAAAGAACATCTTCTTTAATGTTAAATAACCGAAATTCAGTTATGAGACTATAACTAATCTTCAAATGCATCAGAAACCTGCGTAGGAATTAAATATTACCTGAATATGTAGGAAACACAAAGACATAGCTTCCAAAATGTATACAATTTGTAGAGACAGCTGACTATCCGGACAGTGCTCAATATTTCTCATAGCGTTGGAACTTTTCTTCAGTCTTTTGGCCCAGAACCATCTGATAGACATTAAATGAAGCAGGAATTATGAAGGACTAGCTTACTTTGTCTTGGAAGACCTTAGCCGTTGATTACCCTGCATCTGTGTGTCCTTTTTTGAATACTAATTGTCTGCAGAATGAAATTAGGGTATTTCTTAGCCAGTGGCAAGCTTGAAACAAATGAAGTGACTCTAATTGGATGTAATGAGGCTCAATATCTTCTTTGAAGTGGGATGGCGATACTGTCAGGAGCAGGCATGTCTCCTAAACAAAAGGTCTATTAATAATCAAATGATTTTAAACGCCATATTCTGTGGACCACTGATGCTTTTGAAGACTACCTATACATATATAGTATATCTGAACTGTTCAACCTTGACTACCCTTAGCTATTTACTATTGGAATAATATTGAAAATATTTTATTGTAATTAAATCAGGATTTAATATCACTATAAGCTTAATATCTGACCTTTATCTTGCATTGCTTAATTATCCTAAACAGATTATAATAGTACCTATTAGTAGGACTGGGTCTAAGTCTTGTATTCTTAATTGATTTGCATAGCCATAATGCCTATCTATGAGTAACAAAATTAATTTTAAATTTAGTATCAATATACAAAAAATTATACCAGTGAAAACCTTAAACCTGTATCAGTATTTAAATTCTGTATCAATGTAAGAAAACATAACTTCAATTCTACATCAAAATGTCAAGATTGCTACCAATGTAAGATTATGGCTATAAAAAGTTTTGTTTAAGAGAAAATTTATTAACTATCTTCATATATCTAATATCTTATAATGTTACTCTAGTCTTTATATAACTTAAGCAATTACCACTATTTCTCCCTTCTATCCTTAAGACTATTAAAATATATTAAATAAAATGTAGCTGCTTGTATTATAAAGGCTGATTATGTTTTCCCCAAAAAAACTGCTTACATGAGCGTCTGCACATAGTTTCATGGAATCTGCCCCCAGTTGGTTCTGATTGGTAATTAAAAGATGCTAACCACTAATAGCTGAGAAGGACAGACAGAGGCAGGTCATTTAGAATTTACCAGGCTTGGGACCAGGAGGAGAGAAGAGACCTGCCATGCTGGGAGAGTGTGGAAGTGAGGAGAGATGCCATGCATGAGTGCAGAACAGACAGGCATGGTTGCTATGTGAAGGAGCCTGTAGAGCAAGGAGTAGAGTGCAGCCAAGTTGGGCAGGCATTTGGCTCCAGAACAGCCAAGATAAAACACAGAATTTAATAAGTAGTAATTTGGAATTATCAGTGTGAGGTAGTAGAGGTTTGGCAGTGGCCCAGCTATTGTGCCACCTAAGATATTTTACAATATAAAGGCTGTGTGTGTGTGTGTGTGTGTGTGTGTGTGTGTGTGCATGCGCATCTGTTATTCAGAAACACGAACCATCGAGATGGGTAGGGAACCTGAAAATGGGATTTATTTATTAAATATTTAATTCTACAGCTTACTTCTGGATTCCACATGTACACAGATACATGTTCACATGTACACAGGTATATGTTCACATGTACCTGCACAAACAAATAAAAACATGCATTTATGTATAGCCCATACATGCACCATGAAGAACTAGAAGTAGTGTAAGGGATAGGTGTTATCCAAGTACATAGTATTCATGAATGACATTTTCAAAAAATAAACCAATGCTTTAAAAATAACAATACAAATTTAATTAAAATAAATAAACTACCACTGACTATGTAAATACTTTCAGACAGAAATATGCTAGGAACAAGTCTAATCTTTGTACACACAATATTCCTATAAGATATGTGTGTACCCACTATGTCCATTTGCAAATGTTGAGACTGTCTCGGAAGTCCTGAGGAGTTTCCTTAGGTCACAGAATAGAAAGGGCAAGAAGTAAGTCACTGTTTTGCTTTCCCAAGTATCTGTTTGATATGTTTGAGACAGTTTCTAGCTGTGTAGTGTGAGTGAGTGATATCCTTTCTGAAACACTTGGTATGATGGATGCACATATGAATAGCAGCTTGCAGAGGATTAAATGAATTTTTTCAGCTGCTGTGCCCAGTGTCTGGGTTAAATGTCCCAAAATAGTCTACCTGACATTTTAGTTTTCCTCTTTGTCCCTGAACTACTCTGTGGCCTCAGGCAAGACAATTTATTCAGAGGCATCCAGCTATGATCCTGGATTGGAGAGTTGTTGCCACGTACCACATGTGGAATATTAAATTTTAAGATTTAGAATACAGCTCATGAAATTTGGAGAAAGACACTTAATAATTTATCTAAGTTATAAATAAATGAAATAGCCACCTGAACCCTACCCCTATAGCCCTATTCAAAATACAAAGAAATACATAACATAATATCTGTAATTTGAGTGCTTGTGTTTATAATCCATTCAAATAATAAGACGCTGCTTCAGCTAAGAAGCACATCTCTGCACATTTCATACACACAGAGAATAAATTTGCCCTTTGTTCAAACATACTCATAAATAGATATTTTAAAGCAGAGTTTAAATATCTGCAGTGGAGTAACAACATAATCTAGACTGCCTGTGAAGAAACCTCAGATGCTATGTTTTGCTACTTTTCCCCATATTTTTTACACACACACACACACACACACACACACACACACACACACACACAAAGTATAAAAAAGCTCTTCCAAATGACATAGAAATTTCTATATTTAGTTTGATGATTAACTCACATTGTCAGGAATGATTTTTATATGGAAACTTTAAGCAATACAAATAATCCAGGTTACCTTCCCAGGTGATAATGTTTTTTAAAGTAAACTGGGTTTTCTAATAATAATTAACAATTAAGACATTCCCTCACCAGGCCAGCTTGATGAAATTCTCAACTGATATTCTCTTCGCGGTAATTCTAGGTTATGGAAAGTTGATATCTAAAAATTAACAACTACATTGCTGAATACAACTGATTTATAGCAGTAAAGAAAGATGTACCAGAGTCATCTGCATCTAAGAAATGATGAATCACAATTGTGTACCATGTATACTATTAGTTTTGCCATTTAATCTCCTTGTACTCTGACACTGATGGTATCCACAGAGGAATTTACTTCTGGCACTGAAGAACATTTCTGTTTTCACATCTAAAATTAAATTTCTAAAATCCTTTTTCTCAGTATACAGGACATTAAATTGAATGGATAGGTTGTGAATTCAAGAACAGGTTTCAAAATATTAACACGTCAGTGTGTGAAAAGGCTTTCATATACCACTAACAAAGAGCATTTCCTTCTGGCTCAAAGTTGGTACATCTCCATGTAGTTATCACCGTCCACAGACATTACTGTAAGCATTGCAACAGCCCTGAGTCCTGGAGCTGTCCTTGGTTGGTCTCTGGCTGACCTTCCCATTTTATTCATACAGGCTTTCTCTACACCCAACACAATTCAATTGATTGAGTTTCAATTTGCTAATTTGCAATCATTGCAAGACTGATTCCCTAAGATCACACGTCAGTCACCTCGGCAGATGCTATGGGAGACCACAGTCTCCTCTGTTACACACTCAAAGTTCAACAGCAGGTCCATCTACTATATGGCAAAGTTATCAGAAGCTCCATTTTGAGGTATTTTGCATTTTCAGAACTATCTTTACTCTACCTAGAATTTGATAGTTGAAGGAAATTTTATTATGCTGGCATGATATTTCTTTGTTAGTGTTCTTCCTTTTATTTCACATATACACTTAACTATTGTGTTCATAAAATAAATTTAATATAGAAACAAACACAGTCTTAATATAGTCTTTTAAAATTGATTTAAGACTTTGTACTATTATAGAAAATAATAATATAAATAACCACATAGTTTTTCAAGGCTGACTACATACCACATCTGATAGATGTGAAGATAATTTTCAGATAGCAATCTCCAGAAGCAGTTATTCTGCCTTTTCTTATTTTTAAAAATAAAACCATGATTTGAGGCCTGAAGAGGGTAGATGATTTAGATCCTTTAGTTAACAAGTGACACATGTAGAATTTGATTATCCTGCTTCATAATAAAAATTTGGTTAGGGATTTATTACAGTTAGCATTCAGACTGTGACAGTGCTACCAAAAACAAAAAAGAACAACTGTATATGATATGTGCATGATCAGCTCATAATCTCAGTGCTGTGAATGTGCAAAGAAAACAGGATTAGCTCTTTTTCTTGTGCATGATGATAATTCTGTTCTTTAAGTATACAATCACTGCAGTTCTCTGAAGTCATCCATGTGCTTTTCTGTGGGTTGTGGAACCACAAAGAAAAAGAGATGACATCAGGAAGAAAATGAGTAGTAGACTGTCACATCAGATTTCATCAGTCGTCCCCTAGAGCAACCACACCAATATGCAGTAACTTTTATGTGTGTTTGTATTTCCCAGTCCAAGTGCACAAAGGATCCATCCTTTTCATATAGGACTTCTTTTCATATTGTTGTTCCAACTTAACTCTCTCTCTCTCTCTCTCTCTCTCTCTCTCT
>NW_021604680.1:991710-1003064 GCF_004785775.1 Grammomys surdaster
CTAATTTAGCAGAACAATACAGAGATAGTCAGGCCTATGTTAATGGTGATGGAGTCATAGACACTCTTTAGTTGAATGAGAGAGGAGAGGTTCACAGTACTCTTACTTAGGATTCCAGCCATTACTCCTTTCTTCTTCACCCCATCTGTGAGTTATCTTGAAAGATGCAGGCATATATAGTATATGGAAGGGCAACTGAAAGGGAGCCTCCAGGATCTGGTTTCCATGAGATTATCATTCAGGATTTGGCATAACGTCAAGGTAATATAGCCATTTGAGTGTCACTCATGTTTCAGTAAGTAGCAGTTCAAAGAGCTGTGTAATATGTTCAACATAAGCATTGGTTCACTTACTGAGACCTGGGTGAAACTGTCTCTTGGCCCTGTCATTAGTGCCCTATCTGAGATGAATATGTATTTGTTTGAGCTTATTAGGAATGTGAAATTCAATGACATCTTTCCATAATGATGTGTTCTCCAAAACATTCAACACAGGATACATCTTGTTCATAAGTTATTAATGAAACATAGAACAATTAACTACAGCTGTCAGCCTGTCCATCAGGAGAAAAATAGGAAATTCTTGATATCTTGTCCTTTAGACGTTGCACTAGGAAGTCTAACAGATATACTTCAGCTCCTTGCATTTGACTCTTGGTAGGGTTGGTTCTGGTGGTTTGAATGAGAATGCCCCTATAGGCTGGAAACTTTGATTGTTCATTGTTGTTCCTGTGAGAGGAGGTTTAGGAGATATGGGCTTGCTGGAGGGACTGTGTTGCTAGGGGCATGAAGTGAGCTTTCAGAATTTTACACCATCGCCACTTTGCTTACTCTGCTTCCTGCTTGCCGTTTAGGATGTGAGCTCTCATCCTTGTGCTTTAGTCACCATGTCTGCCTACTAGCATGCTTTTCTACCATGACAGTGATACACACTTATCCCTCTCAAAGTATAAGCCTGAACAAACCTCCATTTCTCTAGTCTACCTTGGTCATGGTATTTTATTAAATAAATAGAGAACAAATTAAGACAGTTGTTGAATGAGACCTGTATCTAAACTTCTAAGAGGTTGCGTATTCCAGTCATTTTATCTTTTGCTATGCTTCTTACATGCATATGAAGAAATGTAAAGAGTTATAAAATATTCATTAATCTATGTAGTACAAAAAGGTCTACCAAGTACTAGGGAAATGGCTCAGTGAGTCAATTAAATGCTGTGCAACCATGAGAACTTGAGTTTGATATCCAGCAAAGGTAAAAATAAATGTAGGGTGGAAGTACGTGATCATAGTCTCTCTGCCTTTTGGAAGCAAAGATAAGTAGTTTTCTAGGGATCACTAGCCAACTGGCCTGGCTAGATCAGTGAGCTCCACGACAAACCAAGATAGACAGCACTTGAGGAATGGCACCTCAATGCCGTTGACCTCAGTTTTCCATATACTTAGTCATTCATGTGCATGTGCATCTGCATAAGAAGAATCAGACCAAATGCATTTTGATAAGTTCCTGTAAGCATAGCATAGTTAATGAAGTTGAATATATCAGTTTATAAGTGGTTCAGAGGTTAGTGAACTAATAATTAGGTCAATAAAGGGAGAGCCTAGGATCTAGGTGGGTAACATGATCAATGGAATATTCTGGAGAAGAAAATACAGGAGAACGTCATCATGAATAAGTAAGGTGCAGCTATTATTCCCAGTCATTATTGTTCAATCAACTAAGCCCTGATAATTGTATGTTGAGAAGAAACATTGCACCTCAGAGATCAAACATATAAGAAAAGAAATAAGAAACACTCCATTTTCAATGGCAGCTTTCACCTTGCATTTTCTCCACTGGGTCACTTAATCTAATTGCATAGCATAAGGTGAAGGTTTTTAATTCTGAGCCTATAAATCTGTAAATAATGTCTAATACCAGACATAGAGAGGGGACTTATGACTCAGACTCACAAGTGAATCTGTGTGGCAGGAATTTCCTTGTCCAGTCTATTTGCAGGAGGCGGCCTGTGATTGTACAGGGAAAAGGGAGACAGTGTTAAGGATTCCTGAGGAACGAGGACAGGAGAGGAAAGAAGGTGAAAATGGAGGTGGACATAAACCAGCATGGCATTAAGCAGCCTCAGGTAGCTATGGATATCAAAAGATTAGGTTAATTGGGATAACTTGTCTCAATTGTGTGGTGATCTTGTATATTGAGATTTTATTAATATATAAATATGATTGGTTAGGTATAAGCTTTAAGAGTTTTGATTTTACCAGGTTACTGGTTATTGTCTTATCTAACTAAGAGATTGGCAGTGGGCAGAGGCAGCGACCACACCAATGTCTTGGGGTCCCTGGGCCAGTGGCCAGCTGGTGCTGGACTTATAGCAGGAAGTTGGTTCATCGAAGAAACAGAAAGCCTGCTAATCGTTCCTTTTTAATGCCTCCTGCTACAGGAATCCACTAGAAACTTAAGTTTATTAGCCTGAAAGTTAGAGGTTTTTTTTTAATTTTTAATTTTTAACTTTTTTTAGTAACTGAGTAGCTCTGAGACGAGCCACATGGACTCAAGTACAGAAGTTGAAACAAAGAAAGAGAAAAGATGGCTGGGGCAAATACTGATTTAACTGTGAATTTAGAATATTGGGATTATTTATATACAGATTTTGTCAGAATCATGTGGGAAATTTTGCTTGCTGTTCGGAACAACAATAGGGAAAATTAGTCACTTGACTCCAGAGTAGAGAGGGCAGTGATAATCATTGCATGCTTTGATCAGATATTAATTATGAATGTTTTAGGCTCCAGGTAGAGAGACAAACAGATAGATATTATTCAGGAATTAATTATTGTCCTCGGCTCCAGATAAGAGACATTAACAGACAGATGGTATAACAAGATGTCTGCTCTAGGGAGAGAGACGAACAGAAAGTTGATATTAAGATATATTGCTTTAATATGCCTCAAGATACTCAAATTCTGTCTATGTGGGCTCCATAGGAATCTTGGGTTTTTTACCCTGTTTGGCAAAATAGGAAACACCTAAGTATAGGCATATACAGTATGTTAGTTTATTTCATTTATTTTAGATTGTTTTAATTTTCAAAATGGATGTAATTTTGAGGTTTTTTTTTTTTTTGTTGTATTTTTTCTCTGGGAAAGTGGTCTAAATAAAGTTTACTGATTACTGGCTCAAGGATATGTTGATTTGGGAAAAAGGTTTTATCTTTGTGTTTTTAGAAAAGGTTATTAGGGTCATTACAACTTCCAGTGTAATATGGATCAGATATGATGAAGAGAGACTTATAGAGGACTAGATTCCAGTGAATCAAACAAAAAATATTATCCTGATGATGCTAAAATATTGTTTTGAGATTTATATATTACAGAGTATACAGCCTTGGTGAATCTCCTCATCACACATGCTGAAATGGCCTGCTTCAACTACTGATATCCTGGACCTTCAGCTGAATCCAGTTAAGACACAGATATCAGAGACTATTTTTCCTACCATTCCTGTGCCCCTTAAACTATCTCAACACCCATATTCAGTTTGAAGAAGTTTTGAAGATTTGTCGACCCAGTTCCCTGAGTTTTGGGGCTGGTGGGGTTTATTATAGGTTGTTTTCTAGGGACTTTAAAAATGGTCTTAATTGTAACAGGGAGGAATAGCTAGAAATGATGGCATAACCATAACATTGATAGATAGAAATCTTTATAATTGTTACTAAGTTGATGTCATAATTTCTTAATGGTACACAATTTATTTTGATACAAATCAAGGGTTTCATTATTATAAATTTCTTCTATTGATACTATATTTTGTAAGTACAAAACTTAGATCCAGTCCTTCGATAATTGTTATTTTAATCTGATCTGAGACATTTAAGCCTGTAAATTAAGGGAATAGCAAATTCACAGCTCTGAGTTTATTGTTAGGGTATTTTCAAGATTTAGTTTAGAAATAGCTGAGAGTAGTTACTGAACAAATGTCCAGATTACTTTACATAGATAGCTGGTTTTCAAAACAACATAAATCTACAAAATATGACATTTTAATGTTATTTATTCTTTTGTTATTGAGACAAGTCTGCTCCTAACAGCTTCCCTTCCTTGGATTCAAAGAAGAAATTGAGCCCCAATGAAGTTGCTCCAGTAGTGATGAGATAGATATTAGGCAAGAATTGCCTTATTTTATCTACAGACAAAATACTGTCCAGAAAAAGGACACAAAATACAGTTTAGATCAGCTTAGTTCTGTTGAGACAGAACAGGCTTGTCCTTAATAATTCCTGTTTGTCAAAGGTTTGTCAGATGATCCTTGGCCAGAAGGCTGAAGACTGATGCTCCAACTTCCTGACTTAACAGGCCTCTATAGGTAGGCAAATGTCTCTACATTTGGTCTCAGTTCTGGAAGCTGTGTTAGGCTTCCTATATATTTCATTTAATATCAGTTGTTCTTGAATTTCTGATGGGGTTGAAGACTTACAGTCATAGTCAACCTACTCTATTTACATTGAGAGAACAGATTTGAAAGGATGTTTTTCAGATGGCATTCAATCTGAAGCCAGGACATAAGCCAGGTACAGAACTATAGTCTTTAAGTTAGGATAGAGGACAGTGTTCATTTTTATTAACAAAAATTTTAGACTGGGTAGTAGGTCTATCTTATACCTTAAAAATTACAAAATGGTGATAGCTGTGGTCAATCTATATTTTTGAGAGAAAAATATCTTGTTATTTTGTCCTTACAGAAAGGGTAAAAAGTGGCAGGAATTTCTCTCCACAGTCTATTTGCAGCAGGAGGGCTGTGATTGGACAAGGAAAAGGAAGGCCGAGCTAAGAGTTGCTGAGGGAGGAAGACACAGGAGAAGAAATCAAAAATGGAGGCAAATATAAACCAGCCTGGCTTTAAGTAGTCTCAGGTAGCTATGGATATCAAAAGATTAGGTTAATTGGGATCACTTGTCTAAATTGTTTGGGCATCTTGTGTATTGAGATTTTATTAATATATAAATATGATTGGTTAGCTATAAGCTTTAAGAGTTTTGATTTTACCAGGTTACTGGGTATTGTGTTATCTAACCAAGATATTGGCAGTGGGCAGAGGCAGAGACCATGCCAATGTCTCAGGGGCCCTAGGCTGGCAGGACTGAGATGACCAGCTGGTACTGGGCTTACAGTGGGAACTTGGTTGGCAGCAGAGCCAGGAAGCCTACTGGTCGTTCCTCTTTAATACCCCCTGCTACAAATCTGATTCCCTATGATCAGAGGATTTCACTCCCTCCCTCTCTTTCCTTTTGTAACATAACAATCTAAGAAAATATTCACAACCCTCCTATATTAGTCAAGACCTCTTCTCTTGATTGTTCATTTGATAATTTAGTAGAAGCTAATGTTTAGACGGGGTTATTTGACATGGGAAGACCATTTTAAATGTGAACAGAAGCATTTTCTAGACTAGGTTTCCAAATTGAATAAAAAGGAAAAACTGACCAGAGCATCAGTACTCATCTTTCTCTGCTTCATGCCGGTGGACACAATATGACCTGTTGTCTCAAGCTCCTGCCACCACACCTTCCCTACCATGATAGATTGTACTTTTGACTGTGTGACAAATAGACCTTTCCTGAAGTTCCCTTTTTTTCTATATAAAAAAGCAACTAATACATCCCTCTCCAAAGATGTTCTGAATTTCCCTCTTAAAACTTTCATCAAACAGCTACTGCACCAGGACTAAATAAAATGAGGCCCATGTGGTTCAGAGATTAGTTCTTCATCCAGGACATAAAGTAGATTTTTTTTGGTAGCTCTCTATAATGCTGTAATAAAATTCACTTGGAAGAATCATAGGAGACCAAAGAGGAAAGAAGCTGACATTCAATATTCAGTCATTGTCACCTGACTTTTTCATTATGAAGTGTTTGGGTTGTCAGAGGTATTTAAAGGAACTCTACTCTGTACTCAAGGAGCTCTGTCATGTTCAAAACACATGGTTCACATACTTTGGAAGCAAACACAGATAGTGCTTCTTCTTCTTCTTCTTCTTCTTCTTCTTCTTCTTCTTCTTCTTCTTCTCCTTCTACCATTGTGTGTGTGTGTGTGTATGTGTGTGTGTGTGTGTGTGTGTGTGTGTGTGTGTGTGTACAGGATCATACGCACATTAGTACAGGTATATAAGGAGTAGATTTGAGAGGACTAACATGGATGTCAACCCCAAGGAAATGCTCATCTATGCTTGAATTTCTTTTTAGAGCAGTGGTTCTCGACTGTCTTAATGTTATAGTCCTTTGATATAGTGTCTCATGTTGTGGTGATGCCCAACAATTAAATTATTTTCACTGCAATTTCTTAACTGTAATTTTGCTACTATTATGAATTATAATGTAAATATCTGTGTTTTCAGATGCACATATACAACACCTGTGGTAGGGCCATTCAAACTGCAAAGGGATCTCAACCCATAGGTTGAAAATTGCTGTTTTAGATGATCTCCCACCTAGACCTTTCCAATAAACCCAAAGGACCCACCTGACTCCATCTCAACCGTGTTCGGAATTCAAGTCTTGTCCAGGACTCCCAGATGTTTAAATAACTTAGTTATGGGAATGCTGAAGATTTAATTCAGGTCTTCATGCTTGAGTGGCAAACCCTTTCCTGACTAACTCATCTCCTCAACCCTAGCTTCCTGATCTAATATATGGTTTTGACTAAAACTTAAGTTTCTTTGAACTGGTTACTGGTTCAAAGTAACAATTTGAACAATGAAAGAAAATACTATACCCCAAAGAAATTGTAACTTGTCTAAGAGAAGATTGATAGGGATTCTTTTTTATAATTGAGAATTGTTTGATGAGAAGAGACAGAAACACTGCAAAAGCTAAATTATTTGACTACCTGAAATCCAGCTGAAACCTGAAAGCTGAGTGGACATGCTGTGCAAACATTTTCATAACTAATATGGTGAAAACGGAAAAGTTTTCCTGGAGGTTGGAGATAATATAGACCTAACAGACATAAGACCTTAGACATCATCTTACAGGACTGAACTGGTGTAGGAGAGCACTAGAGATGGTGTCCATATCCATCAACTTAGGTTTTAGTTCAGGTCTTGCCATTTGACAAATGTGTATAATATTGAAAACAATCATTTTACTCTTCTGTTATTGGCATTTTTCAACCTCCAAGCATGTACTTTTATAGAAGATCAAGATTGTTCTGAGAATTATATGATCAGTAACTGAAAATCAGCAAATAGAATAAAAAAATTAATTTGGTGTTAGAGTCACTAAATGGTGGTAAAGACACTAAACATCAGTGGAAGAAAAAAAGATTCATATAACTATACTCCCATCTCTCCTCGCACCTCACAACAAGCATGTTTCAAAACCTAACACAGAATTTATAGAGATGGTTTGGTAGCAAAGTGCTTTCCTTAAACAGGGAGGACGTCAATTGATCCCTAGAACCCACACTAAAAATGCTGGGTGTGATTATAAAGGCTTATAATCTCAGCACTGGTGAGGCAAGGACAGGCAAATCTAACCAGCCAGCCATGCCTACTTAGTGAGTTCTGAGCCACAGGGATATCATGTTTCAAAAATCAAGGCAGGTAGAATCTGAGGAGTGACAATGAAAGTTGTTTTCTGGATTCTACAGACATGCATACACACATGCATGGACACTCACAAACACAAGAGCATCTACACACACAAACACTCACTCACACACACACACACAGACACACACATATGAAGGGTGGACAGAAAAAAAGACTAACTAAATGGTAAGCTCATATTACATTGCATTCCTTACTTACAACAGAAAGTTCAGAATACAAAGAGAATATGGCACAAACCTCAGTATTACTCTTCAACATGGATGAGCAGAGTTTCCACATGTTTTTAATTTTTATTTACAGCATGTGAGTATATTGCTCTTATGTAAGTGAGTCATATGCACACCAAGTCTATTAGAGGGCATTAGATCTTTTGTAATTAAGGACAATTTCAGCCAACATATAGGAGCTGAGAAGCCAAGTCAGGTCCTATGGGAGAGCATCCTTTTCTCTTAATTGGTGAGCCATCTTTCAGGTTCCCAGGCCTTTTAATTTTCAATTTTTTTTCTTTTTTTCTTTTTCTTTTCTTTTTTATTTTTTTATGTAGGCTTAATTCCCATTGAATTTGGTATCTGCATTTTTCTTTCTGAGTTGTAATTCTGAGCATCAGTTAATATTTCTTACCACTGTAGGAAAACTGAAGTTCCCCTTACCATTCATCTGTGTCTGCATCACAATTGCAAAAATGTCGACTGTCCAAACAGCTCTCCTCCAGGCCACATCCACATTGCTGGACTCCAGGAACTGAACCTCCCCAGTAAGGGTGCCTTTCATCGGACCTTCCAATCCACCAGGTGAATGGGGCTCCATCTGGAAGACAAGATGTTTCATAAGTCAGGAGTGCAAGCTGAAAGGCTAAAGAGGAGCTCACAGTGGTGTGTGTGTGTGTGTGTGTGTGTATTTGTACACATAAAGTTTCTGTTCCCCACCCACTGAACCCCTCTCTTTTCCATACTTTCTAGATTACATTTTCCCTTTCCTACTTTATCTTTTTCAAGTTCCTATATGCTTTAAATACATACTTCTGTACACATATGGATGTGTACATCAAAATATATTTTTATTAAAAGAACATAATTAAAGACTGATGAATGACACCATTGAGAATCAGGGACATAACTCAAATTGATAGCAGATTTATGGTATAGTAATGTATGATGGAAAGATTTGATATGGATTTTGGCAGAATAAGAGAAAATTTTCAGTTTATAAAATTCATTACTTCAAAAATGTTTTTAAAATGCCACTTTAAGTTGGTGAGTGCCATATTGCGTTTTTAGTGACTAGTCATTTTTGAGTGCTATTGTACTAACAATGGAATTTAAAACACACCTGAAACCACTACTTCAGAGGAATAACAGAATTTAGATACTTTTTGAATGCCAACATGGTCTACTTATACACAAAGAGATGAATTCACATATCCATTGTAAAACAGAAACAAATTACATTGAAGTCAAAACTGGAAGAAAATCTTTATATTCTCTTTCATCATCTATGTGTCTTTTCTCCTGGATCTGTTCTTCCTCATCATCTTAGTCACCTAACATTACTTACTTTTGGTCTTTTTTTTAAAAAAAATTAAAATTAAATTAATATTCAAACCCATACTATAAGAGAATATTAAAATCAAATCAGTTTTTTAAACAACAATAACAGCAGCAACACACACACACACTACACACACAACACACACATCACAATTTCATATATATGTTGTATATATGTTGATTGAATGATAGCCTTTGGAAATTATCCAAACAAAATAACACAGTAAGGGCCACGATTAGCCAAACCTGTGTTCCTTTTGGAAGATAGTAAAGAGAGCTGAAAATAAGGTTAAATAGAATATAAGCTTATATAAAAGGGATCCTGATATAGTCTCCATTGATATTTTTTTTCCTCACAACAATGCCAGAAGCAAAGTCACCTCATTCTCTAAGAGAAGTCATGAACTTTCAAGTTCATAGACTTAAGGGCAAATGAGTATGTCAAGACCTTACTGCAGTGACTCATGAAAAGCATTCATTGAGACATAGGGTGGGGAAAGAACAATTAGCTTGAGGTCTGGATTACATTATTGTCTTTCTGTTGTCTTTAATGATTATACATAGCTTAGTAGCTTATAGCTACTACTCAGAAAATGATAACATAACCCAAATAAGAACCAACACAGATATGGAGGCCCTGGATAGTATCATTCTGAAGGCACCAGACATGGCTTCCCATGGCAATGGATATCTTCTTTTAGCCTGACACATGTTAGACACCTAAAATAAAAATATTACTGATTTAAGATTCCACTGTTAAGGCTGAGCTTATAGCACAATTGGAACTGAGTACTTCCTTAGCATGCAAGATGCTCTGGGTTAGATTCCTGGCACCATACACATAAACCAGGTATAGTGGTGAAGGCCTGCAATCTCAGCACTAGGGATATGGAGCAAAGAGGATTTGAAGTTTAACATTGCATTTGGTCACATAACAAGTCACAGGACAGGCTGAGCTACAAGAGATGCTGCCTCAAACCAAACAAAACAACAATTCTAAAGCCATTTCAAATTTCTGGTTATGGTTACTAATATGTAGAACTTTTACACAAATAAGACTTTATTGTTCAAGGACATCTTTAATTTTCACACAGTCTCTATCTACATATACAAAACATGCACTTCTTCTCAATTGTGCACACAGTGAAATCTTCCACAAGTCTTTGAGACAAACAGGCAAATAGAGAATCTATTTAGAAGTCCAATGCTATAAACCCTGAGAAAAGGGGGGGGGGTTATGAAAATCATAGTTATTTGGGCAGGGGAATTCTTATGAAGAGCTGGAAACATCCACCTTCCTCTCACCACCATATCTGCCCTAAATTCCACACATCCTTTAGTACTATCTGTCTGCTTAGAGTTCCCCATGTACATATCTGCTAACTAGTATTCTTCTCTTTAGGCTATAACTAAATGAACCAAACATCTGCCCCATTTCAAGAAACTCAGATGTAGTTTAAAAACTTCAGATGAATTGCCTTCTAAACTCTTGGATAGATAAGCCATACTCATATCTGGACAGCTGACTGATTATTTGATTTTAACTGAACACAAAAGAAAAAAAAAGGAAGACTATCTAAATATATTCATATTTAAATATATGTATGAAAGCTCAGGACTTACATTTATTTTTTTTCCTTCCAGATAAACCACTTTTACTTCCCCATCATTGTAAAGTAATGGAGAGAACAGAAAATGAGGAAACTGAGAACCACAAACAATATGTGGATTTTGTTCATTTACAAACCAATGATATCCATGGGAATGATCTATACTTGAGCTTAAAATTTGGCCTTTGGAGATTAAATTTTCTTTCTACTGATAAAAACTGCTCCATCAATGAAGGAATGAAATATTATTACTTAATTATAATTAAAATATTGAGTAAATTTACAGACATTTACTGAGGTTTTCTTTTACTAAAATCATTTTTGATACCACAGTAAGCACTACATCATCAGGGATAAATCACAGAACAAACCAAAACAAATAAACAAAACATACCTCTGAGTTTACATTGCTAACAGGAAACATACAAAAATACGAATTATAGAGACCTCATTTAGTTAAGTACCATCTTCTCAAGCTAAAGACCTGAGCTTTAGATCCAGAAATTTACATGCGGGTTGGGAAGGAAAAGTTCAGACACAATGGTGCTGCCTTGTAATTCTAGTTTAGAGAGGTCAAGACAGATGTATGCCTGAG
>NW_021604680.1:1003074-1006135 GCF_004785775.1 Grammomys surdaster
ACCTGACTTCCTTACAAGTCTTATGACTAGCACCTGACTTCCTTACACACCCCTGAAGAGCCACGTCCGCAGACTATACTGCGCAGATTCACTGCTATGCATTATCAGGCCATCTAATGAGCAACACCTTGGACCAATTGAAAGCACCTGCGTGGCAGGATCTGAGTGGTGCAGGCACAGGGATTTAAGGGCAGACAGGGAGAGGTCTCGGGGGCTTTTGGACATTGTTAAGGTTCCTGAATAAACTGCTTTGAGAAGAACTCTGTGTGGTGTCGCTCCTTTCTGTGGTGGCCTGTACTGGGAAGTTCAGAACTCATTGCAGTCAGGGCAGCTAGCTGGTAAGTTCCCAAGTTAGAGGGACAAAGGCAAGTTCTCGGTAGTGGGACAAGTTACACCAAGCACACACTATACCCAGCTGGGAAAAGCTTGGATAAGACTTAAGATTTGCTGAGGAGCAGGGATTGTTACCCTCGGGAGTTTTAACCGTGTGGAAATTGGTGAGGTATTGTATAAAAGAAAAGGAGGGGAGATGTGCAGTGGAGCTGGAACGGGGCTGTGAGGCACTAGAACAGCTGAGAGAGGAGCAGTCTCAAAAGTTGGAAAGTGGAGAAAGCTCAGATGAGGAAGAAGTTTCTGAAGAAGAGCTTGAAGAGCTGGCTCAGGGTTTAGAAAAAACGAAACTAGAAGTGGAACCTAAGGCGCCAGCCACCTCCATATGCTCCAAGTGGAGCTTCAGGACAAAGCCTGTGCCCAGAGGTCTGGAGGGCGTTACGAACTCAGTGTTTTCCAGTATTTCAGGATGCTCAAGGCAATCACTATCATGAGCCCTTTGATTGGAAGGTTATCCAAAGGCTAGCTGAAGGGGCTCGAGCCTAGGAGCCTACGTTAATGCTGCCTTTGTAATATCACAGCTGGAGACCCTTCACAGATACTGTATGACCCCCAGCAATTGGCAGAATTTAGCTAGAGCTTGCCTTTCTTCCCAACAGTATTTAGATTGGAAGGCCTATTTTATTCAATTCTCAGCAGAACAGGCAGCCATAAATGCTGCTAATGGCTAGCCAGCATGGAGTCAGGATATGTTGCTGGGGCAAGGCAGGTTTGCCAATCAACAGACTGGTTATCCTCTGTAAGTTTATGAGCAAATTAACATAATGGGAACTAGAGCTTGGAAATCTCTACCAAATCGAGGAGAAGTGCAAGGATACCTAACTAACATTATCTAAGGGTCAGTGGAATCATTTGCTGACTTTGTGGCTAGAATGGTAGAAGTTGGGGGAAGAATTTTTGGGGACCCTGATACAGCCATGCCTTTACTGAAACAGTTGATTTTTGAGCAATGTATCATGGAGTGTAGCCAGGTCATCAACCCATATAAGAACAAGGGGCTAGAGGTATGGTTGAAGATCTGTAGGGAGTTAGGGGGACCTCTCTCTAATGCTGGTTTGGCTGCTACAGTTATGCAAATGACGTGAGACAGAAGTAGCTTAAGGAATGGAAACTGTTTTAAGTGTGGTCAGCCTGGGCATTTGAAGAGGCAATTCTCCCTTTTTGTTTAATGAATTGCGGTGGGATATTTTGTCTGTTTTTTCTTAAACCTTTACCATTGATGCATTCTGCACAAGTTTTTCCTAGGTTTTTTCTAGAGATGTTTCCTTGCAGTTACCCTATTTGCCATAGGATGGAGAGATTGCCCCAGTACCAGATTCCTTGGATTTACATTTATCAGAGGTATTATGTTTTTAATTAGTGACTAATATGTCCAAGGCATAATGTTTCCTTTGGGCCTATGCCGGTTTGTGTATGGCCTCCTTTTGTTTTGTTTAATGGTAATTATAATAGTAGCCTTTTAAAATGCAGTAATAATAGTTGTTTTTATATATGTGTTGGAATACTTCTGTTTATCATTTTGTAATGGTTGCCCGAATGCCTAGATAAGTCCCGTGGCCCGTGGAAGCCCCCTCCACCATGACTTTATTTAGACCAAAGAGAGATTTTAGCATTACTGCAACAATAATTACAGCCATTGCCGTGTCCGCCACAGCTGCCACAGCAGTTGCAGTCGCCTTGACTACTATGGTTCAGACTGTGGCCACTTTAAATAATTTGTCTGCAGGAGTTGTGGAGGCCTTGGACATCCAGGGTAGTATTAATAGTCTGTTGAAAGTGGGCATTCTCTTGCTTAATCAAAGAGTTGATTTAGTTCAGGAACAAGTAGATGTGCTTATGGAATTAGCTCAGGTGGGTTGTCAGTGGAAATATACTGGGTTATGTATTACCTCCATACCATTTCAGAATGCAAGCCATGCCAGTAATCTTTCCGAAGAACTTTCTCAGTATCTTGTAGGGAATTGGTCCGGAGATTTGGATAAGTTGCTGAAAGACTTACGACACTCCATCGTCCACGTCAATTCAATCTGAGTAGATGCCTCCCTAGTTTCTGGATTAACCAGTTGGATACTTCAAGAAATGTCTCATCTGAGGGAATGGGCTGGATTTGGGGAGGGAGGTGGCTCTGTGACTGCTCCTCATCAACTGCCTGGCGTTTTGGTGTATGTGTAACATGAGAGCTCGGCAATCTAAGAATCAGGCCTTGCTTGTACAAGCATTTGCAGCTGTGGAGATGGGGCAATCTCCTCAAGTGTGGGTTGGCATGCTAGAGAAGTAGTCAGTGATGGTTAAGATTCCTTAGATGTGTTACCAACCTAAGACAGGGACCAAACCAAAGCTGTTTGACTCCCAGTGATGGGTAAGGAACATTGTCACAAGGGACAACCTAAGACATGCATTCTTTCTGCCAAAAATTAAATAAAAGGGGGAATCTTCTTGTCGCTCTCATTCCGACCTGCAGAAAGGAGCAACACCACTCGGAGTTCTTCTCAAAGTTTATTCAGGAACCTTAACAGTGTCCAAAAGCCCCCGAGTCCTCTCTCTGTCTGCCCTTAAATCCCTGTGCCTGCACCACTCAGATTCTGCCACGCAGGTGCTTTCAATTGGTCCAAGGTGTTGCTCATTAGATGGCCTGATAATGCATAGCAGCAAGTCTGCGCAGTATAGCCTG
>NW_021604680.1:1006535-1030001 GCF_004785775.1 Grammomys surdaster
AGAGAATGAGAGAGAGAGAGAGAATGAGAGAGAGAGAGGAGAGAGAGAATGGTGGCTGGCCCCTAGCAGTAATACCCAAGGATGTTCTGTTGTCTTTCTCAGAAAACAAAAAATATGGCCCCTGAGGTTGAGGTATGTGTATGTATGTGTGTGTGTTCAGGCACGCAGGTGTATGTGTGAAGAAATAGGGAGAAGAGAAGGAAAAAAGAGAAAGAATGAAAATCAAGAAAGGGAGGCAAGGGAGGAAAAGAACAATGAGAGGAGAAAGAAATATTAGACTCTAGCTCCTTCTTCATGAACTGTTAACGAAAAATATTTTATCTGCATCCCAAACATAGGAAAAGATCAGTTTCACTTTTACAAATCAGTAAGACATACACACCATGCTTAAATTTCCCTGAATGGCTATGACCATGCTACTTACAGAGGGATGGCTTAAAAACAAATTGTTTGTGCTTGCATGCACATGGATGTGTGTGATGGTAGAAGCCAGAGATGGTGTCCAAAGTCTTCCTCAACCACGGTCCACATTATTTACTGAAAAACGATATCTTCTTGAACCCAAAATATATCAAATACACCCAGATAGTTGAATAGGAGGCTCCAGGGATACTTGTGTTTATATCTCCAACACTGGGACTGCACATACTCATGGACATACTCAGCATTACATTACCACCTCTCCCCTATTTTTCTTTTTTATTGATGTAGATTCTGAGGATTTAACTCAGGTCCTCACAACTGCATAACAAACACTTAACCCATGGTGCCATCTCTCTTCCTGAAAATATAATCCATTTTTATAGAAGAATTATGTATGAGCCTAGTTTATCAAGGCATGGATCAATTATGGTTTTCTTGATATAAGATATCTAGGTAAAGTCATGAAGCAGCCTATCTACCCAATTAAGGTTTAATCATTAGAATTAAAAACGGAGATTCCTCTTGAATTTTAAATTGTTACAATTAAAAAGGTAGAAAATAAATAGTCTCTCAGTGGTGTCTGAATGAGAGCCAGGACAGTTTAGCTGCTTCTGCACCCAGGAACCTATCCTTTCACCAACACCAGCAAGGAGCAAGAGAGCCTGTGAAAGTAGAGATGCAGCTGTGCTAAGCTGTTGCTGTCACTGTTGTTGCTGCTTCAATTCAGTTTATTTTGGTGTGTCTCACATCCTCTCCAGAAAATTAGTATTCATTCTATGTTTTAATTTTGATTAAAGTATAATTACATCATCTCCTGACTTTCCTTTTCTTTATCAATTCCCTACCATGTTCCATTGCCCCAATGTCTCCCTTTTACATTACAAGTCTCATTTATTATTAGTACTAGTATTATTAGTATTAGTATAAATATATAAATAAAACCTGCCAATTACATTTATTTTGCTTGTTTGCAAATGATTTCTGCATTTGATATTGGAAAGTCAATTAGGGAACTCATTCCTAGAAAAAACTGACTCTATCGGATGCTCTCAGCAGTCATTACTTTCTTCAGACTTTTGTCCAGAATGGAATTTGTTTCCTATCAGATTTGCCTCTTCCACATTAACATGAATATTGGTATTATCATTATTCCTGTCTTGCTTGAGCAGACCTGCTGTTGATGATTCATGTATGTAGTTTCCTTGTCATTTTAGGAAATAATTTCACAGCCAACTTCCTGACTCTGGCTCTCACAATTTTTCCACTCCCTCTTCCATGATATTCCCTGAGCCTTAGGTGTAGGAATTGGTGTTTTGAGTTCATACATGCTCATAGCTTTTTACTCTGGATAGTTCAGCATGTCAAAAGGAAGAATAAACTGTATCTGATTTTCAATTCAGTCCTATTTTATGCTACACATCCCTTACACTTATACATATCTTTTTCTAGTATGATCTATGGCATTTTCCTTACATTATATGGCCATTTTCCTTAGTAATGATTTTCTTGACTCACCTTTGAATCTTCTTAAGAGTCATAAATATCACAGGCTGGCCTCAAACTCACTATATGTAATCAGAGATGACCTGGAACTTCTGATGTTTCTGTCTCCACTTCCTTGGTACCAGAAGTAAAGGTGTCCACTACTATGGCCAGTTTATGCTATGTTAGCAATAGAACCCAGGGCTTCATGCATGCTAGACAAACACTCAGATGAGTGAGCTCTGCCCCTAGCTCTTCACCTCTGAGTCTAATGTCTTCCATTCTGTGTTCATTTACAAGCTATTGTAAGAACATTGGAGAAACTATTCTCATGACTAATCACTTGAATCTTCTTTAAGCACTGCACTACTTCCCACAAATTCAGTCATAGGATGAAGCAAGTATACATTTTATATAATTGATTGTTGCTGAAATTAAAAATAACAAAAAATAAACCTCTGTCAAAGGCAACTTAAGGGACAAACATTATTTTAGATCACAATTCCGAAGTCTATCATGATAGAGAAGATGTGGTAGCAAGAACAAGAGGCTTGATGCTTGCATTGCTTAACATTCAGTCTATACTAGGGAAGTAAGGAGTGAACAGGATATGAGGGTGAAGTGTAAACACTCAAGACCTACTTCCTGTGACTTATGGAACTTCCTTTCTATGGTATTTCAACTCATAAAGTATCCACAACATACAAAAAATGCAGCACCAACCAGTAAATAAGTGCTCAAACAAATGAAGATACAGACACAGAGACACTTTATGTCCAAACCACAGACCACAAATCTACATAAATTTCCCTCCTCTTCTCTCTCTGTCTTTCTGCCTCTCTATCTCTCTGTCTCTCTCTGTCTCTCTCTCTCCCTCTCTCTCTCCCTCCTCTCTCTATGTGCCACACACACACACATAAATACATAGAAAAGTTAAATATAATTATAAAATAACATACAAAGTATATACAATCACCATGTTAATGGTTTCTCAGTTCTATGCTGTGTGAAGGTCATAGTGTGATGATGTGCCAATGTTCTGATGGTGTTCATAATATCCAGAGAAAGAAAAGCATATCTTCGGCTAGGTGTAACATAAATCTGAATAAGATAGGCATCCAAATATAGCTCAGAGCTAGACTCTGAATTTTGTCTAAGAATACTAAAGAAAGTCTAATGGAATATTGCACTTGCTTAGAGATTACATTTCACAAATACTGAGCCTTTCACAATCACTGTCCTGGTGGAGAAAGGAAGCATTTCTTTGTATAAGAAAATAGCAAAAGGTATCTGACCTACTGCTGTATCTTTAGGAGTAACAGGACTCCACATGCACTAAGCATCCTCTGATACTGTATGTAGCTGGAGGGAGGGTGTGTATGTAGAAAATAAGAGAGGAGGCTGAGGCTACTAGAGTTCTGAGGCCAAGTGATTATTTCATAGTGTAAACAAAATGCAAGTCAGATAAATGCTGGTATAAGAAAAAAGATGGATACTCAATAGTGAAACAGATATGGCTCAGTCAGCAACATTCTTTGTTGAACAAACATGAGGATATGCATATCAAAAGCCAGGATAGGTAGTATGTCTGTAATCCCAACAATAGACAGTCAGAAAGAGCCAGACTTCAGTGCACACCTGCCCGTCTGATTGAGTCATTGAGCTCTGGGTTCCATGTCAGATCCTGTTGAAAACAATTAGGTTGGAAGGAGAATGATTGAGAAAGACAGTCAAAATCAACCTCTGTCCCTGCATACAGGTGTATGTGCATTCATGTAAATATACATACACAAACACAAAGGTACACACACAAATATGTTTTATGTACCATTTCTAAACAACTTATCATTTCTGAAAGAAAAATGAAAGGAAGGAAGAAAGGAAGAAAGGAAAGAAGAAAGGAAGGAAGGAAAGAAGGAAGGAAGGAAGGGAGGGAGGGAGGGAGGAAGGAAGGGAGAAAGAAGGAAAGAAGAAAGAACACTAACAGTTAGAGAGAATACAGCCTCATGCATATCAGAAGATAACGTCAGACATTCATCCACATCCATCCTAGTCTTACTGCTTGTCAGGCAGGATGATTAATTCAGAGACTACACTTAATTAAGGTGAGTAAGAGCTCCTCAGCTACATTAGGAATTAAACAAAAGATTAATAAATTCTTCAACCTCACATAGAAAGAATATGTGAATTCATATTTTATGGATCCAAACTTCCGTAATGTATTTTCCATTTTATGTCAAACCATGCCTATTATAAATGGGAATGAAAAGACATCATAGTTCCTAAGAGCAATTGTTCCTGAACTAATATTATTATCATTACTTTGGCAAAACTGCAGATGTTTACTGAGTATAAAGCCTCAATTTTCTTAGAGATTCTCTCAAGCATATATACTTCAGCCAATTATTCTGGTCTACCTACTCATCTGTATTTAGAAAAAAGAAGCTGAGAATGAAACAAAAAACAATAGCACATAAATATTCCAAAAGTATCCTGGCGGTTAAAAAATCCAACTTGCATAAACATGCCTAATATTGTTTGATAAATTTCATTCTGAAATTAAACAAAGTAATTTCAATAAAAGTATGATGAGCTATAAATATATGGTAGAGCATTGATTTAGGTTACCCAACCAAAAACATATTTTGATCAGTACTACCCCAATTCATTCCTTTTAGCTTCTTTTCAGATCACAAAGTATCTCCTAATTTGTCTTTTGACCAAAATTAAGAACTCACCCAGATCCATGTGTGCTGGAAATGTGTGCTTGATTATATTCTCATCTGCTGGGAAATGGGAAATGTACCATGGATGAGTCACCTGCTCAAAGGACAGTGACCTACTCCTGATTAAAAGTATATACCTGAATATGTGGAAATATATGTGAAAATCTAAAAATATTTAAAAATAGGACATCAAGCATATAAATTATTTTCTCAAAATACTTATGAAAAGCTTGTTATATAACTAGGAACCGATTAAACTTTTTCCCTGGAAATCCAGCTGTGGTACTGCTACAAAAGTAGCCTATGGCAGTTTGACATAGAATGCTCTGGAATATTTGTAAGGTCATAGAGCTGTCTCAGACAGTAGAATGTGGATCCTTAATTTTCTGTTTTTTTATCAAACTCACCAGGTGACACTGACATTTTACAAACATTTTAGGTGGTAAATATTTAGAATCATTGAATTATGGGTTTGAACTTTTAAAAATTGGCTTGTTCTCCTTCTGAACACATTTGTTTTATTTTTTGAGGAATTATTTTGATTTGTGTGCATGCTCATATGTGCAGTACTATGTACAATGCATGTGTAAACATGAGGTTGTGTTCAGATATTTGGGTTTGTACAGAAGTAGACACTTGATGTCTTCCTTGATAAGATGCCATCTTAAGTTGTGAGACAAGATGTGTCACTGAACTGAGAGCATGTATGTTGTCTTAACTGGACATCTATCAAGCTCTGGCAGGCTCTCCCTTTTCTATCGTTACTCCAGGTGTTAGGCCTACAGATGGCACCACTATGCTCAGCTGGGGAGAAGAAATTTTGGGTTCTTGTACTTATAAGGCAGGCATTTTATGACTAAGCTCTCTCTACTGCCTACATTTATTTGTAGTTTTTTTTATATATTTTTATAAAAGAGAGTACAATGACATCACTCCCCAATCACTTCTACTTTCTATGTGTGTGTGTGTGTGTGTGTGTGTGTGTGTGTGTGTGTGTGTGTGTGTATGTATGTAAGGCCTATATAGCTTAGTTCCAAAGGAAAATGAAGACATTTTTATTAGGCACACATCCTGTATCCAGGACAGGTTGTCTAGTGCTATAGATACTGACATGTTCAATGTGCCAGTGCAAAGAAAATACACACACACAAACACATACACACACACACACACACACACACACACACACACTTAGAGTTATCCTGCAACAGATGGATCCATGAAGTAACAGAACTGTTACCTCAAAGACAGAACAGAGATTAATTGCTCACTCCTCTGCTATCACTGAAGCTACCACAACAGGGATACAAACAAAGAAGCAAAAATAGCTAAGTTAAACAAACAAAAAGTGCAAATTTCAGCTCAAAGACCTCTTGGTGTGATATTGCATTGTGACAAAATGACAACAAGCAATCCTCAATGTAGTGACAAAATAATAACCAAAGCATTTGACTTCAAAGAAAATAAACTCATATTTGACTCTTTCAAAATGAAAAGCTCAGCAAGATTATGAAGTTAGAATCGTATACAGATGTAAAAGGCCTAAATACATCCTATTCTTCAATTGATGGTTGAATTACTCTAGACATCAGGTTTGAGGAATTTTCAACTCTTCCCTTTAGATGCCTCATCATTCATAGTTAGTCACTCACATCCTTTAAAACTCTTGGTTAATAATACATTGCTAATCAGCTAGTTGGTAATTGGTTTAATTCAAGTACCACAACAAATGTGTTGGGTTAAACAAAGTATGAGCATTGGCAGAAACAAATAAAATACATAAATAATGAATTTAAATGTGTAGCTGAAATGATGGTCATTAAGTAATAATAATGATTTGTAGCCTTGTAATGGATTTTTAAACATAAATTTACCAACCTTTTCTTAAATTTTCTTATAGGTACCCTGAGAAAGACTTTCGAAATTTGTTCATTAATCTCCAAGCCCTAGTTCTATCATTTTGGTCATTTTCTGCAGGTAATTCTGTTTAAAACATTGCAGAGTGTAAAAGAACAAAGTTCATGTAATTTCTTGTTGTTCTAATCCTCCCTTGACTGAATTCAGTTACTATGTTTTCAAATCCTTTCTCAACTGGCTTCCTACATGCATTTTCCAATCATTTTAAAAGGAAGATGAGGGCAGTCCTCTCTATAGATTTTGTTCCTCTATCTCTCTATCCAACATTAGTCCAATTACTGGTACATTTGCTGAGTCTGCATTCATAGGTCCAGGACTTGTTCTGGTGCTTGCAGGTGTGAGGGTACTTTTCTTTATCATTCTTCACTGATATTTTACCTCTTTCTTATATATAAATGGTTGAAAGAGAGATTCTCCAGTCCTGCATCTTTATTCACTGTTTAGTGAACATCATTATCAATACCTCAAAATAGTATATGTGCTCCTGCCTAGTCTTGTTACTCTCTTATTTCCCATCAAGCCTAGGTTTCTAGACTAAGAAAGTGAGAGCCATATTTATGCATAGGGAATTTTTTATTAGCGAATCACAGAAGACATCCATGTTCTTACAACCAATTTTTATTCCAGTGAATCCATACTCCTTGAATCTACAGCCAAAACTCCCCAGGTGCACTCACCTCCACTTCTGGCTGCACTGATGCACTCTTCAGCTAACTCTTTTGCTATAGCTGTTTTGGGCAACAAATTATTCAACAGCATCTCATGGCCTAATTAACTTTTAATAGCAAACAATCATTTGCAATGTGAGATACAGATGCTCTCAACCCTTGGCCTCTAAGGATTATTAGATTTCTTTATTTTCTCAGACATATGTTAACTCTTCAATCAAACTGGCCAATTCCTTTTTCTGACATTTGGAAGAAATGTTTTGTTTTGCTCTGTTAGATTCCCTGCCTATAAAATACCCTCCTCTAGCTGTGGTTGACTGCTGCATTTCCACAGTTGAATACATGCGAGTTCTAGTCTCTTTCTCTTTAGAAATTCTTGTAAATCACTTCCTTTCTAAGGACTCATCTTTGATACTTTAAATTGAAAGCATTTATTTTCACTTGAAAAATATAGAAATTATTGATTTCAGGCTAAAATTATGCTTCATCACTATCTTCTCTGATAATATTTATGTTCTTATAAATGATCCAAACTAATTATAAGTGCAAATTTCTATTTTACATGTATTTCTAATACTTTATGAACACCAAGTCTTTACTATATACTATATGAATATTTTAACACCCCTGTGTATGCTTTAGATTTTATATATAGACATCTGTGTCAACATGGAACCGGTAACAACCATATACATGAGTTAATGCACACACAGACATGTTAGGATATTTATATTCCTGAAGAGTTTTAAATCTTTAATAGTATTCTAATGAGTCAAAAATTGTGCCTTAAAAGGTGTGCAAAAGATTAATTGTTCCATTGCTAGCCAAATGTCTTGTGATATCTCATTTTAACAGACCAATCTCTAGTAATTTATATTATTTTATTAAGATAACAAGTTAGCTGAAAAAGCTTGAATCATGAGACTTTCAACGATATTATTTATGCTAGATTTTTTTTGTAGAATGTTTATATTGAATGACATGTAACAGTGTGAATGACTATGCATGGCATTCATTATTTTCTATATATTAATGGACTATTCATCAATGAAAGGGTATATAATGTTAAACATGATAATCCTTTATTTTAACCTACATTCAGTATATTTTCTCTGTAGTAATCAGTTGGCATGCATCTTAGCTCATTTTGCCTCCTACAATGAAATAACATGGACTGTAGAACTTATCAACAACAGACATTTAATTTTCATTGTTTTGGATAGTGGGATATGTGAAACCAAATTAGTTAATGTGTAGTGTGAATCTGTTAATCTCTAGGAGAGAGCTTCTTCCTGTTGAATCATTACATGGTAGGACCAAAATATGTCTCTTCAGGCCTTTTCTATAGAACATATTGCTGCAATTTTGGATGTTCACTGTTCTCAAGTGGCTCAAGTGTTAGCAGCTTGTTGCTCAGCAAAATTAACTGTAAGGGGTCATGAACCTAATGGAAGTGGGGCCTTGTGATGGTTTGTATAAGCTTGTCCTAGAAAGTGGCACTATTAGGAGGTGTGGCTTTGTTGGAGTAGGTGTGTCACTGCAGACTTGTGCTGAAGACCCTCAGTCTAGCCTGTAAGTGAATATTCTACTAGCAGCCTTCAGATGAAGATGTAGAACTCTAAGCTCCTCCTGTATCATGCCTGCCTAAACGTTGCCATACTCCTGCTTTGATGATAAGGGACTGAACCTCTGAACTTGTAAGATAGCCCTAATTAAATGTTTTTGTTTATAAGATTACATTAGTCATGGTGTCTGTTCACAGCAGTAAAACCTAAGACAGAGCCAGTGAGAGGTATTTATGTCATTAAGAGTATGTCCTTGAGAAGGACTATAAAGATTCTTCTCTTCTTTTCAGGCTATGATGTAAGAGTTTATTCTGCCACACAATCCCTGCCATTACCTGTAAGGGGAGATTCCTTAATTGTTTGATTGGGTAAATAAAGACTGCAGAAGCTAACTGTTGGGCAAAAACATAGAAGTGGGTTTTCCAGGTCCCAGGAGGAAAAGAGGAGAAAAGATTGAGAAAAGGCTTTTTGGACAGGCTGTGAAGCGGAGAAGACAGACAGACATCATGTAGGCCTGAGGGCTATTAGCTCTGGTGGCGGCCCCCACCATGGGATGAATTCTAATATAGAATAGCTGTTGAGTTTAGATTCCAAGCCCAGCGATTGTGTCATTGGCTGATTTTAAAATATTAAGATTTTCTATTTGCGATGATAAATGTGGAAAAGAGAAAAGTCATGACAAAGAAGTGGTCATCGTGAGACAGCCATTTCTGGCACCAAGAAAAGAGGAACAGGTGGTGCTCTTGGGAATACTGTCTACAGTTGTTCTCAGAGCATAGCAGGAAATCTCAGGAAAGTGTTAGCTAGCCATGGGGTCTGACTAGATGACAGGTGAATAATTACATGCTACAATTACTATCTTGCATGACTACATGAGGCACAATGTAACAAATCCTCCTAATCTCAAATGTTTAAATGTTAGACAAAGTATAAAGCTTCTCTCTCTGTATGCAAAACACCTCACAGACATTATTATAGATATAGGAACCAAGTAACAAAGATATTAATCCTTTGATGGTGACTACATGATGATATCACCATTGCCTGAAAAAATCTCAGGACAAATATCTGGGTTCTGGCGAACACAAATATTCAGACCACAGCAAGAAGAGAACATTTGGTATCCTAATAGTGCTTTCTAAAGGAGTTGTAAACATGGTGAGACAATGATGAGAAGTAAGATTATAAATAAATTGAGTACCCCAAGTTTAAACATGCATCTTTCTTATACCTATGCAACCTTTATTAGCATTTTATCTTATATTAACCCAGCATCTAACAAAAGGAAATTGCTCTTCTCACAACATAACCAAAAATTATAGCATGGATTTAGGCCAGATTGTTGTTGTTGTTGTTGTATTTTATTTTATTTTTAATAACATACTGACTCTATTTAGTTCTGCCTACATACAGATAGCTATAGGATTGTCACAGGCCATTGCTCCTTGCATATGAAGGAAAAGTGAATTTCCTTCACTCACCACCCAACAGCTGCCAGTTGCTCCCCATCTTGGGACAGATGAGTATTAGAAGCCCCTCCATCCTCCAAGCTAGAATTTTGAATTTGTTTGACCTTGTAGAGGTCACTGTAAAGGTCACCACAACTGCATTGAGTTGAGGTTTTGAGGAGTGCAATAGCTACAATATGTAAAACAGTTAGCATTTCACAACAGTCTTCTCCATGTAATGGCTTTTACATTCTTTCACACCTGCCTCTGTGCCTGACTCTTACACCTCTCAGTTCTGGGCATGATGATTGCTTTGTTTCATCTATAGCTAAGAACTCACCACCACTTATTCTCAGAGCTTTGAACAGTTACAAACCTCTGCATTCAGTTTGTCCTTTGCAATAAGACATTTCTCTGACCTAGTTTAAGACAGCACAATTCTTTTAATACCAGGAGGTAATCATTTTGTGATATAATTTAATTGTTTATATATTTATAATAAAATATACTAGCATGACAAACTGAACATATCGACAAAGGAGGGGTAAAATTTTACTCAGACATTCAGCTAAGTTACTTTAGTGAAGGGAATATAGACTATAAATATGTGGTAGACATTCAACTTATTTTACTCAATTAATATTACTTCAATTATACTTCAATATTACTTCAATAATTACTTCAATATTACTTCTATAGACTATAAATATGTGGTAGACATTCAACTTATTTTACTCAATTAATATTACTTCAATTATGCTTCAATATTACTTCAGTAATTACTTCAATATTACTTCTCCCTAATGAGCATGTATATAGGTAAGATCATATATATATATATATATGTATATGTATATGTATATGTATATGTATATGTATATGTATATGTATATGTATATGTATATTCATACACTTATACACTTACAGGATTTTGCTTATTAGAATTTTCCTCCATTCACTGTTTAAGATTTCTCTTTTCTCATTTCTCTGTTCTCATTTTATGTATCTATTTCCTTTCTTCCTAAGTTTGGTATCTTTCTTCTATTCCCTCCTCTATCTCTTCCATGGAGGGTATCACCTATATTTTTTCTAAATTGTTTTCCTGTTTCTTACTAGCAACTTAAATCTACAGGAGTTTGTTGCTGAGAGTTAACAAGCATTCTCTGATTATGGTAAATAATGAAAGAAAAAGAAAAGGCAACAAGACTTAATGTGAATACCTACATAAATCAAATTTCCTTCCTTTCAAATGAGTTATAACCAGTGGACAAATTTATCAAAAATAACATGAAGGAGATAAAGTGAGTTAGATTTCCACAATACTAACTGAAAACAATAACTCTCTATTCATTTGTTTCCATACTTGAATTGATGGCTACAAGTAGAATTCTCATTAAAGACTTGAGAAAATTCCAGACAGAAAGTGGATGGAACCACAGATCACACCCATTAGGAGGTGCTTAATAAAGGCTCAGCAGCAGCATAAGAAGAATGGACGCAGAGAAGCTCTTGTAATGAATAAAATATGAAGACTGCAATTACACCAGCCAGAGAGAAGTGGCCAGAGGATCATCAGCATAATGGTAGCAATAAAAACAGTATTTCATGCCTCTATCTTCTATTTCTCAGGACTGAGTCTAAATAATATTTATTAACCTCTCTCGCATTTATGATTATGTACACAACAAAAGTTAAGCAAAGCTGTATATTTCCTGCCCTCAAGGATTTTCTGTTCCATGATAACACACAGAGGTCATTTACTTGTTTTGAAAGACACTTCACAGTCAGAAAATATACAATAGCTGTAATTTGGATATCTTAGTTAAAGATGACTATACATGCAGAAAACTTAGACGGAGTGATCACATGATATGATTAGTATTGTATGTTGATACAAAGCACCAGACTGAAAACACAAACTTTTTTTAAACTGGTTACCACAGTACACTTATTAATATGTTCCCATATTTTAAAAGGTATAGAGCAAGAGATGGGTTTATGAGTAATAAAAAAATGGCTCACTTGATAGCACCTGCTGTCAAGGCTTACAATCTGTGTTCAATCTCTGCAATTCTCATGATGGAAGGAGAGAATCAACTCTAGTTAGTTGTCTTCTAACCTCCACTCACTAAAATTTAGAGATACTTAAATTTAAAATTTAAGTATCAACAGTAATCTACATAATGGTAGAGATGTTTAATAATCATTATAAGTATGCCATCAGCATATATTACTAATGCTTTAGTAGCTGAATAAATGTGTGTGGATATATGTATATGTCCATAGGCATATATACTGTAACATAACACAGAATATCATTCTTTATTCAAAGATCTAGTAAACTAGCATTCAGTATAAATGATAAAGTCAACATAATTTTGTGCAAAGATGAATGATTTGCCATGCAAGCTAGGATTACTTAGACATTTGCTGCTCCAGTGCTCAGAGAAAGGCATGTTATTTTGAATCGTGATCTGAACACTTCATTCTCCAGTAGTAACTCTGCTAACTGGAGGAAGAACTAAGCCACTGGAATACAGACTAACACACAACACTATCACTGGGCCCCAAAGCTAGCGATCCTGTCCATGTGCTGCAGGAGGAAGCAGTGACAGAAGCAGACTTCCAAAACCCCAGTGAAGAGCAGTGGCTCAATTGTGGGTTTCAGGTTCTTTCAGTTAATATGGGAGCTAATGTACTGCTGGCTTCTCTTGGACATCTGCAATCAAATTAGATACCAGAATAAAAGCCAAAACAAACAAAACACCACCTCAGTGATAACATGTTTGAAAGGAAGAATCCAAGTTGGACCTGGAATCTGGGGTGTAGGTCTTCTTTCTTGTTACATGGAGAAGAGACCAAATCAAATGAGTTACCATATGTCTGGTTACTACAAAACTGTCCCAACAAACATGACAAAAAACTTGCCACTGCAAAGAATGTGAATCTTTGACTCTGTGCATCACAACATGGAAAATTTTCAGCGAGTTCAGCAAGGATGCACTAACAAATTTAATTATCCAGTTTCTGAGAATTAAAAAAGGAAAGTGACATTTGCCTTCAACTACATGTATATACATGGCTATATTTCTCCACACAATGGTTTGAATAACCTAGTTGTGCAGACCACTCAGTACCTGTCTTTTAGGTGTATGATTTTATTGTTTGCTTGCTTCTTTGTGACTAGGTCTCTCTCACATTGTATCCCTGGATGGTCTGGAACTAGCTATATAGATTAGACTGACCTCAAACTCATAGAGGTGTGCCTGCCTTTGTCTTCCATGCACTGCTATTAATGTCATGCACAACTTTTAAGCAGAATGCTTGTATAGTGTGTTGTACTCACAGCAAGAATGAAGACTGATGTTGAGAATAAAAAACAGTAACCGTAAATTCATCCAGATTACATAAACACTTTCCAATTGAACAATACTTACTCCTTGGTTTAAATTAAGTATTTTATAAAGATATTTTTCAGATTAGAGATCTCAAATATGCAAGGCATGTGGCTGTGCTCATTTCTAAGAAGGTCCTGGATTTCATCACAGCCTTCTAATTGGAAGATAAAGTTTGTGTCCTTTCTTTACTGGTGACAGGTAAATCCAAATATGAGGATGAAAATGAGAATTCGAGATTTATTAGGAAGAATTCTAGAAAACCCTGCAAAGTCTGGTAATGCTTACAAAACTGAGATTGCAGGAGAGACCCTTGTGGGGTATTATAGGACAGAAATGTTTTCTTTATATGCATGAAAAGTAACAAGAAAGCTGAGCATGGCTTTCTATTTAAGCATTTAAGAATACTTTTGTTTGGCATCAAATAACATAAAATGGCTTAAATTATACTATGGATTATATCATTCAGTTAATTTATAGATTAATTTTTAAAGAATGAAGCTTAACTCTTGTGAAGTTAGGATGTTTCAGAACAGGACTGTTAAAAACATGAGGGGATTTAGAATCAAATTAAGCTTGTAATTCTATATTATCATGAATCAGATGTTATTACAACACTGTATTTTTCTCAGAATTTTTTTGTAATGAACAGAGCCATAAACAGTTTGCCCCGAAGAGGTCCTTGAAAAAAGTGTACTCATAGCTCTATAACACAAGAACATTTTAAGTTCCTTGAAATTGGGAACAAGAACTAATTTTACATATCAGTATTTTTGACTTGAGATGGATTTCAATGAGAATATGGTCCACATGTCTGAACACATTAACGATAAAAGCATTTAATCAGTAATCAAATATCTTCCAATATTACACTAATACCAAAGCTAGATAAGAATGAAAAATTGGTAGATTAAATTTTGATGCAATAATCATTAAGAAATTCTTAACAAAATACTAAATCACAAACTGGATTAAACAACAATTGAAAGAATCATGTACCCACAGAAAGAGAATAATGTATAGAAATTATCACATCTTAATGGATGCCAAAAAAACCCTTAATAAATTTCAACTTTTTGTTGAAAATTAAAAAAAATATGTATGAAAAGGATGCAAATCAACACATAAAAGTCAGATATAGTAAAGCTGCATCTAATATGTTCAATGGAAACAGGTGAAAGCTTTTCATCTATGATGAAGAACAAGACAAGGCTATCAATACTCAAAATCTGTACCAACACAGTTTTTGAAGTCCTAATAAAAGCAGTTACCAAAAATAATTATAAAAATATCATGAGTCCAGGCAGTGAGCAAATCTGAAATGACCCTGAGACCAGTGCTATGCAGGCTAGATCAGGCAGACCACAGCAGAGATGACTGTTGCTTGGTGCCACATGGGTGTGGCATAAGACCTTGAGACAACCTCAGCTACTAAGAGGCCCTGGGTATCACTAAGATGAGCAAGTAAGTGGTCGAAAGAAGGGAGAGAAAGAGAACCAGAAGGATATGGCCATAATGAAGGAAAGTGGAACCTGATGTGAGTAGCTGGTGATGGTGGGTCCACCTAAGACCATGGTAAGGTCCTGGCCCATTCTGCCACCAAGGGCCATGTCTGGATCTGTGGCGCTAAAGTAGTAAATTCTGTCATCACCAAAGGCTAGGGAAATACCCCTGGCTTGGGCTACTGCCTCAAGCCAGATTGATGTCTGAGAGCCTTAGAGAACTGGCCACAAGATTTGAGAACCGGAGAGCTGGACTCACCCCGTGCCACCTGCGGTACTCAGGAGCCCCAACCCCCAACCTTGCTCAAGAAAAGCTGGCTCTGGTTTTGTGGGTTGCAGGTGTGCCAACCCTGAGGGATTAAGAGCTGGTGAGATTAACAGCCCCTTCCCTGTTGCAACATTAGGTGAGTTAGCCAGGGCAGTTCTGGAGGTCTTGCCATGGTGGAATGGGTTCATGAAGCTAGCAGGCTGACCAACTCATCTACCATCAAAGCCCAGATCCAGGGCTGTGAGTTGGCTCACTCTAAAATATACACTATTGATAAACTTCTGGATTGTATGAAGAGGCTGGTTTTACAGATCTAAAGCTGCAGGATCTCCATGACAGAGGACAACAACAGAATATCTGAAAGAAATCATGATGAGGATCCAGTATGGATCATATAGCAGAATTCAGCAGCCTAAATTAGACCAATGATTCAATTCAATTAACATGTGTAAGGAAAGAAGTGTGCACAAAAGGATATACTGTGTGATACACTGTAACACATTACAGCTGGCAGAAAAAAAATTGTTTTTTCTCTCTTGAGGGAAGGATTGCAAGGGTGAAGGGCAGGCACAGAGGGAAAGAGAGATGGATGGAATTGAAGTGCACGATGCAAAATTCACAAAGAATCAATAAACATATAATTAAAAAATTATTACAAATTCTAGGGATTTAAAAAGAAACTATCTGTAAACGAAGTAAAAGAGAAAGTCTAGATGTAATAACAGAGTTTAGTCTAAAAGAATAAAATTAGTCAAAACCAGAAAAAGTTGCACTTGGAATACTACAAAACACTTACTAGTCAAATTGAGAAAGACAAAAGTAAAATAAAATATATGTTTACAGATTAGACTATTTTGCATTGTTAGTATGCCTCACACTACTCAATCTTTCTACAGATCTAATATAGTCACTGAAGAAATTCCAATGTCCTTTTTAACGTAAATATAAAAGCAGTTCTGTAATTATATAAAAACTATAGAAGATCTGAAAATGCAACACAAACTTTAACAAGTATAGAAGCATAATATTAATTGATTGCAAAATATATTACAAAGCTTCAAATAAAAGTAGTATAGTATCAGCGTATAACAAACAGAAATCACTAGAACAAGGATAGGATACAAAACTGAGTAACAATCTCATGTTGGTAAAGTAAATTTATCATCAAGTAGGTTGCCAAAAACATAAAAACAATGTGGAAATATTCTTTTTGTAAAGCGTAATGGAAAACTGGATGTCAAGACTCTTATCTCACACCATATACAGAAAAATCAACCCTAAATACATTTTTAAATAAAAGACTTATCACAGTAAGACTACTAAAAGAACACATTTTTAAAAAACCTTAATGTCACTTTGTGAATGAAAATTTAGCTACACACAAGTGCACACACACGATCAAAAATTGACAGGTGGTATTACAGCAAATTAAAAAGCTGCTGTTCGAAGCAAAGAAACAATTAACAAATGTAAATACAACAGATTACAAGAGCTTAAGTTTCAAAACATATGCTCAACTCAAATAACTCAAGGGCTCAAAGCAAAGAAGTCATTTAAACAAGAGGGAAGGACCTGAATAAATATTTCCTAAAACAAGTGAATTTCTCACTATTTGAAAATATACTGAGCAGCTACAATCATCATCAAGACTCAAACCAAAATCATAATGGGATGTTGCTTCTGACCTGTTTAGGAAGATGTTACCAAAAAGTCTGTAGAAAATAACCAGTGAATATCATTGTTGGTAATAGAAATTTGTAGAGGATAACAATTTGAGTGTTTCTCAACAACCAAAAATCAGAGTTATGGAGATGGAGAGATGGTTCAGTTGTTAAAAGTGAATACTGCTTTTATAGAGGACATAATTTTAGTTCTCAGCACTCCAGTCAGTTAGTTGGAACACTACTGCCTAGAACTCCAGATCCAGGGCATCAGAGAACATTTTCTGGCTTCATGGGCAACTTCACTCTTGTGTACAAATTCATAAATGGACTCACATAACACACAATTAAAAATAAGCCCTTTTATAGGTTTATTTTTAATAAAAACCTCCCAAGTTCTGGGATTAAAGGCATGTGCCACCACTGCAAGCTAAGTACTCTTAATTCTGGGTATAAATCCAAAGGGGTTGAAAGATATATTTGCATAGGGAGTGAAGGGGATAGATATAGGACAAAATGAAGAGAAATTCTTAGACTTCTGGGAATATCAAGTCAAAAAAATTTGTTCCAGGGATTTAAATGTAATGAAGTTTGGTATTATGGGAGCTAACCTAGATGTGGTTGCTTAGCTCCTGCCTTGTTGGAGCTTGAGGCAGGCTAGAGTCCCACATCAGACATACTAACAAGGAAAGAAGTTTGTAAGTTCTGATCTTATAGACAAAACATAAACAGTATGGATGGCTAAACAATATGTTTCTTCTCAAATGTACTATTCCTATAGAAATGTTTTCCAATGGGAATTACCTAGATAAGTCCAAAATAATTTAAAAGACAATAATAAACTGGAGTTTAAAGAAGTCATGAGGAGTGGAGTGCACTTAGAGGGAAAAATGCCTGAGTGGTGACCTAGAAAAAGAAATTGATGACTGAATAAAACGCTGAAAAATATCAGGAGTTGAAAGCTGAATTCAGTGAAAAGGTGAAAATCCTTCACGGAACTCAAGCTAATGTGAAGATTGAATTACAAAACTCAAAAAGCCTCTAGGAAACTTTGAAGGCCTTAGAAGTAAAATAGCAAGTGGAAGATAGAATATCAAGACATGAAGATAAGGTAGAACTATTGAATCTCTCTCTCTCTCTCTCTCTCTCTCTCTCTCTCTCTCTCTCTCTCTCTCTCTCTCTTACAATATGTAAGACTTACCAAATATCAGGAACAGTCTAAATCTTCAAATTTTTAGACATAAAGAGAATAACTCAAGTTCAGTTGTATAGACCAGGTCTTCAACAAGATAATAGAAGAAAACACCCACAGTTAGAACATTAAAAGCATAAAGAATACAACCTGGATAGGACCAGAAAAGAAAGTCACCATAGCATATTATAATTTAAATACTAAATGTACAGAATAAAGAGATGGTATTGAACACTGTGAGACAAAAATCATGTCTCAAATAAAAGAACATTCATCGGAGTAACACATGATTTTTTCCACGGTAAAGTTAAAATCTAGGATGTGACCAATTTCTAAGAGACAACAGCCTAGACTGTTCTACTGAGCAAAACTATTCTCCACAGATGAAACAGAAAGAAAGCTTTCTGTGATGCAAACAGGTTAAAAGTATTTATATCTACTAAACAAGCTCTACAGAAAACATTAGAAGCAATACTGGCCCTTATAATAGTAATACGATTGCAAGTTTATAATAGAATGCTACTGATTTAATGTTTTCTGTCATTTTTCCTCTTTAATCTCTGTTTGATTTGTACATTTTCAATACACTTCATTGGATATTTGGTATATAAGGAGACACACGTGCGCTGTAGTGTGTTTGCAATGTAGGAAAAAAAAAACAGGTCTTGCTTTTCACTTTTCATCTGAGATATCTAGTCATTTCCACTGCCTCACAATGAAGTATAAAGGGTCAAATCTTGTAGAACAGTAGATGAAGTAAACTGGGTGCTGGAACACCTCCTTCTTGTGCTGCTTGAGAAGATTTGCTACTTTACACTTCATTGTGGAAGCTGAGGTAGATAAATGATTTACACATCAGGGAACGATAGCATTAGGTGGGTAGTTTTAAAAAAATCATTTTTTAAAGTACAAGTTGAATATTTCTAATCTGTGAAATCAACTGATAAAATGATCCAAAACTAAAATTAATTTTGAGTACACTCATAAGTCTACTACTTAAAAATACAATAACATAAACTTTTGTAGAGTATACCAAAATTATTGAAATGTTGTATGGTACATATGTAAGGTATAAACATAAATTGGTTGCAATAGCCTTAGGTCTCTAATGTTATTAAGTAGATACAAATAGTCTAAAATCTTACAAGACCCATCCATTCCAAATCTCTTCTACTCCTAAGTATTCTAGACAAGGAATAATTACACTGCTCACTAAAGGAAGAAAAAGAAAAAGGTTGGAAGGAACATCTTCAGTGTGATCTCATAAAGTACAGAGTTACTGCTGTCTCCAAAGAAACTGCATTTCATTGTCATGGCAACAGGCCTTCAGGTCGACAAGTTGCATGTGTCATTTTTAAGTTATAAAAAGTATAACAAATTTATTTACCATTGCAAATGGACAAAGTTGACAGCTTAATTTCTCAACACTATGTTTGGTAGTTTCTGCTCTCTAAGGCCTTTTTGTGGAAAATAAATATTTCTGGCTGCTATTTTTTTTTCTCTCTGAACAGTCCTAATATAACTAGCATAATAGTAGAGCCATCTAATAATTTACACTGAAATTTTAAAAGTGATTTTCTGTGTCCTTTAAATATTTTACCTTGAAAAGAAAATTATCGCAGAAATGCCATCAGGTGTGAGTTATTTCTGGTTAGGTCAATTGAGCTGTTGAAGCTCATGACAGCAGCGGGGAGGGGAGGAAGCCAGGAGATGCTGCTTGCATCTGCACCAGGGTGAAAGGGGCTCAGGTTTTCAGGAACCATTCAAAGCAGGAAACCACTAGGTTTCTCAGCACTTTATTGACAACACTTAACAGCAAAACTACTCCAGATAGGATTGCTGAGAACTACCAAAACGTTAAATCAAGGCAAAGCAAGCAAGGAATGGGGAGGGGCTAAAAGTACAAGCTTTGTAAACCCAGGAACTTATGTTCAGTCACCTAAAATACACACATTAAAAAAAAAAAAGGACTAGCAAATTGGCACCTACCTGTAATCCCATAACAAAATGGCAAATCTCTGGGCTTCCTGCTCAGGTCAAGTTTGAAACCAACATGGCCTCATTTCATACATCAAAGTAGACTGACTGAGGAAAACTTAATGGACCTACATATACACATGCACGTGCATGCTACATCACACACACACACACACACACACACACACACACACAGCCCCCAGAGGTACAGATACAAGTCCACAACATAAAATTAATTTAAATGAAAGAATTAAAATTAAATACCCATTGTGGTTTTTATAAGAATAAAAATAGAAAACATAAGGATACACTTTACATGCCTTTACCAATTTAGCAACAAACTGTCACAGAATCACAAAAATTACTATGCAGGCACTGACGATCAGCATGCATAAGAAGTTTTCCAAATTTAAACTATTGAAAATAAAGAGTAAAATATCATCAAAACTTTGTTGTACACCAGAAATCAAAACAAATGATCTCTCTCTCATCCCATACTGAGCATATTCATTGGTTCATACGTTCTTTGTGTATGTGATATATATGTCCCTATAATTCATATGCAACCACCAACCAGTACTGTGATTTTATTCACTATAGAAACAATTCTTTGTATAGACAAAATTAAAAGCTTTGTATCAATACCCCAGGTGATGATGATGGGAACTAAGCTTTATTAGAAGTGTTATTTGCTAATAATCACAGTAGGTGATATAAATATTTAATTAGATTGTTTTCCTATCTTTTTAATATAGTCTCTAAAAAGAATTTTGCTATATGAATTTAATAGCTAAAATAAAACCCCTAAATTTTAAAAGAGGTTGAGCATCTAGAGAGATTAGATAAGGGAGATATATAGGGTAGGAAAGTGCTTGATACATAAGCATGCCTACCTGGTCACCCAAGGACAGCACTATGTTCAGTGACACATGCCTACAATCACAGGGTAGGAAAACAGAGATGAGATGATAATTTGAATTTGCTGACTAATGACCAGACTCTGTAGGTGAGTCAGTGAGCGCCAGGTTTAGTAAGAGACTCCAAAGTAACTTCCTCATGAATATAGAGCATCACTAGCATCTCAAACAGATCCGACCCTATTCCTCAATGTCTATAAAGTCCCTATCCACATGGAATAAAGAACACACATTACTTCACCAAGAATGGTATGAGAGTGGCTGTTTTACTGAACTGTAACACTTTGGGGAAGACCTGCCTAGCAAGGCGAGCTCATGCCAGTGTCTCTGCCACCACCACTGCCCACTGCCACCGCCTGGTGTTGATTGGGATTGGTTGCCAATATCCCCGCTCCTGTTGATAGCATTAAGACTGCCATGGTACCAGGCAAGATGTGGGACCCTGGTTATCTACCCTGATAAGGGTTCCCTTCTGAGAGCTGTAACACTTTGGCCATTTCCAGCTGGACCAGGGTCCTATAGAACCCTGGTTCCATGGAGGATGACATGTTTGTGGACATATTGATACACAAACACAGAAGCAAATTCACACACACACACACACACACACACACACACAAAGATTGAACAGCTAACTCCACATAAAGGTCAAGTGACCTTTATCTGAAATAATTCATGATGAGAACTATTCAGATTTCCAGTTATTTTCAAGATTAGAGCTAAGATGATGAAACGGAAGTTGAACTTGGTGAGAAGCATCAAACCAACAAAGGACAGAACATGAGAATAAACTCTCAGAAATAACCCAGAGCTGACTAGAGGCCCTGGTCAAAGCAGAGAGGTTACAGCCCAAAACTAAAAGCACAGAAGACGAGTTAATCCCTTGAACATGAACTCCCCTGCCAGTGGAAGAAAATCAGACCTGCTGAAGACTTGCTTTTCCCTGCTTTAAACTCAGCTTCATTTTTTTATTCATTCTTTAATTGAATTCCATTTCCCTTTCTCTGGTCTCTTCTTTCTCATTTCCCCTGTTTTTTTTTTTCACGTTGTTTTTGATGCTATTCTTTCCACATTTATTTACTCTGTACTCCTCCTTTGTAATGTTTTGCTTTTTGCGTTTTTAAAAATCTTCTTCATTAGTTTTTAACTTCTAAGGGCACTTTGTGCAAACTTTGTCTCTTTTCTAATATTCTTACACCTGTAACAGTTATGGTTACAGAATCTTTATATACTCAGTTTTCATGGAGAAAGGTTTTTCTACCACGTTAACTGACTTCCCCCTAGGGGTACTGGACATAGAACCAACCCACCTGTTTTAATGCATACTCCCATCTCAGATGAAATACACAGCACCTTACTGCCACCATGGCTTAGCTCCAGAGGGACCTTTGTATAGATTTCAGCTCAAGCAATTCACGTGTAATGGTGAATTTAACTGTTCTTTGACACAACCTAGATTCATCTGAGACAAGAGTTCTACACTGAGGATTTTTCTAGATCTCTTTGCTCTGACTATGTCTGTGGATTGTCTTGATTGTTAGTTAATACAGGAAGCCTCACCAACTCTGGCCAGCACCATTCACTAGACAGGCCCTTGAACTATGTAAGGAAACAGAAAGCAAAATTGCATATGTGTATTTCTCTTTGGTCATGACTGTGGCCATGCTATCTGACTACCTTCTTCAAGCTCCTGCTACAGTACCTTTTCTGCTATGATGGATTCTAACCTGGCATTATAAGCCAATAAATTTTCTCCCCTAAGTTGCTTTTGGATAGAGTAGTTTATTGCAGCCTGAGAAATGAAACTGGAATACAAGCCCTCAGACAATGATCTTGTCATAAACATGGGTCACTGAAGAGGCTTGGGGGTGAACTCCAAGGGATGTTTCACAGCCATAACAAAGAAGAATAATGCAAATCCCTTTTACAGTATCTCACAATCCTCTCCTTGGTCTATCCTCATATGGTTCTAGGCTGATGAAACAGAAGCAGTATCAGAGTGTACAGGTCCCACCTGCATTACTTACAGCTTTAGCAGGGGTATTCATTTCAGACCTGTCAGCAAAGCCAGTCCTCTAACCTTCTTCTTACCATACTGTGAAAGGTAACATATTTCCAGGAACTAGAAAGAGCTCTATGGATACAAATACTTGCTGCTCTTGAAAATGACTCAAATTTAGACCTTTACACTTGTAATTCTAGCTTTATGGGATCTCTGACATCATCTCCTGCCCTTCATGGTCACACACACACACACACACACACACACACACACACTGAGAGAGAGAGAGAGAGAGAGAGAGAGAGAGAGAGAGAGAGAGAGAG
>NW_021604680.1:1030011-1041641 GCF_004785775.1 Grammomys surdaster
AGAGAGAGAGAGAGAGAGAGAGAGAGAGAGAGAGAGAGAGAGAGAGAATAAATCACAACCAACAAAACACCTTTCAATCATACACAGAGAAGTCACAGGAGGTGACATGTTCTATTTGTAAGGAAGCTCAACTCCATGCACAAGTTTCTGTTAATTTTTTCCTTGTTCTGATATGTTTACATATAAATAGTAAGATAGTAACTAAGTAGGAAAATGGTATTTACTTACATTTCATCAGTCCTTCACACAAATGATCTCAAGTTAATTTTATGTAATATTGTTAGTGCTGCCAGCATTTTGCTACAGATTATGTCATCAAGTGTTGAATTTCCAGTTGTCATTTCATGTTGTTTTAAATTTATAAGATTAGCACTTTTAGTTCTCTCCATTAAGGTCGTTCAGCTCATGAGGGAAAGACATGTAACTTTAGGCTGTCTCATCACATATACATGCGTTTCTTCCCACAACCTTCCTCTTGTGTTAGGGAGTTTAGTGGATTTGTTCAGTAATATCCTCAGCTTAGCTGAGTCCATGACATTCCATTTCTTCAGTGGTTCCATGTCAGTTTAATGTCATCATGGTCTAAGAATGTTGTATACCAGGTCCCTAAGGAAATGGCACTTGAAGTTCATTAAATGTGAGGATGAACTATTCAGCATACTTAACAACTAATACAATTTTAACAGCAGCAGCAGCAGCAGCACCAGCAGCATATTTAACAAAACATTGAGGTGCTCAATCATATCTCTGGATTGAGTTGATTGATGTGTGCTGGGTCTGACCTGGCCTTGGTGGGGAGAGAATTACATCATTCCTGCCGCTGGGGCAAGGCTAGCAGATGTGGGCCTCCTAGAGTATCAATGGCTGCCTGAGCATAAGGCTTGTTTGTATAATAAGGTACATATTTTACATCCCTCCTATAAGGAATGTCCTTTCTGTTAATATTAATGACTCCATGATAATCTGAGACAGCATGAGTCAGGAGGTGAAGGTGTGGCTAATGTCTAACAAAAATGCTAAATGCTCGGACCTTCAGGACAGCCCTTAAAGCTGTGGGAAAAAAATCTAAAAATATAAGTTTGTAAATTTATAATTTCTCTATGAACATAGTGGAGCATATGTGTCCTTATTTCATGTTGGAGCATCTTCTGAGTATATGTCCAGGAGTGGTATACCTGGGTCCTCAGGTATACCAATTTTCTGAAGAACCGCCAGACTGATTTCCAGAGTGGTTGTTATTAGCTTGCAACCCCACCAGCAAAGGAGTGTTCCTCTTTCTCCACATCCTCTACAGCATCTACTGTCATCTGAGTTTTGATCTTAGCCATTCTGACTGGTGTGAGGTGGGATCTCAGGGTGTTTTGATTTGCCTTTCCCTGATGACTAAGGATGTTGAACATTTCTTTAGGTGCTTCTCATCCATTCGAGTTTCCTCAGTTGAGAATTCTCTGTTGAGCTCTGTTCCTTATTTTTTAATAGGGTTTTTTGGTTCTCTGAAGTCTTACCTTCTTGACTTTTTTTATATATTGGACATTAGTCCTCTGTCGAATGTAGGATTGGTAAAGATGGTTTTAGTTCCTTTGTCAAAGATCAAGTGACCATAGGTGTGTGGGTTCATTTCTGAGTCTTCAATTCTATTCCATTGATCTACCTGCCTGTCACTGTACCAATACCTTGCAGTTTTTATCACTATTGCTGTGTAGTGCAGCTTGAGATCAGGAATGGTGATTCCTCCAGAAGTTCTTTTATTGTTGAGAATATTTTTTGATATCCTGGGATTTTTATTATTCCAAATTAATTTGAGAATTGCTTTTTTTTAACTCTATGAAGAATTGAGTTAGAATTTTGATGGGGATTGCATTTAATCTATAGATTGCTTTTGTCAAGATGACCATTTTTACTATATTAATCCTGCCAACCCATGAGCATGGGAGATCTTTCCATGTTCTGAGGTTTTCTTCAATTTCTTTCTTCAGAGATTTGAAGTTCTTGTTGTATAGATCTTTCACTTGTTTGGTTAGAGTTACACCAAGATATACTATACTGTTTGTGATTTTGTGAATAGTGTCATTTCCCTAATTTTTTTCTCATCCCATTTAAGGCTGCAATATGAATTGCATGAGTGGTTTCATGAATCTAAAGGCATAGAGGCAGCTACACTATGAGACAAATGTCAGAAAGCTACTGAGGTAGAAGATAAGGAGATTTAGATGTTTGCCCAACCCAGTTAAATTCTTCTGTTTTTGTTTACAAAGGCAGGCAAAATCCTAAATTTAGGATCAGTTTAGGTCAGAGCACAATTATGCACAGGTGAAGTAGAAATCGTAATTTTATAACAGGGTCCTACCCAGCTAGTTTAGGATCTGTGCTTAATGGAGGCATTCAGATATCTGAATTCTTCTGCAATGTTACAAGAAAATGTATGCTTCTGTCTCCTAAGAATTAGGGCTAGGATCATAGGATGCTAATTTATATGATAACCAAAAGGAAACCTGAAGTAAATGACTGGACAGGGTTTATGATCTGCAAGAGATGAGCTATCCAGAGAATTTTTTAGAATAGTGAGAAAGAACTGCTTGGTGAAATATCTCCAGCAAAACTTAGAGGGGAGATCGCCTTTCTATGATCAGAAGGAAAGAAAGCAGCACAAAAAGCATGCAGGCTAGAAAGCCATCTTGAACAGAGTATAGGCCACTGGCCTGGACTCACAACTTGCCTGCAAGTTGTTTGTTTTCACCACTCCTGGATACCAATTCCCTCAGAACCCCTCTCCAAGCCGAGGCTGGTCCTTGGCAGGTGGAGCTGAAACAGGGACTGAGGCAAGAGTAGGTAAGTATATTGGGCACGTTCAGTTTGGGATGGCTTTTATTCAGGGTGTTACGAACCAACCCCTCTCCCCCCACCCCCATGTGAAATAGAGCTGACAAAAGGAGTGAAGATTTGGTAAATAAAAATGAGTGAAGCAAATTCAAAAACTAGAGAAATGTATATTAAGGTTTGAGACAAGCAGTTAGTATGAAAGATGTCAAGATGTACACAGGTTTTTGCAAGATTTCATCGAGTTTATGCAGAAAGTTAGTCCATGGTTCCCTGAAGAAGAAGAGTTATTGCGTCATGATCCATGGCACAAGGTCAGTAAAGACCTTCACAAGTGGGTACAGACCCACAACAGTAATGAATTGCCTGAGCATGTTCTTTTCTTGTGGCACATAATTGAGCAAACCTTAAGAACAAAAGTGGTTGATAATCTGCCTCACTCTAGCTCTGCCTCAGCGGAGTCAACTTACTCTGATTTGATTGGTTTGGGAGAAATTATGCTTTTCTAAGCCCACTACCATCAGCCCCCCCACGCCCCATGCCAAAGACTGTATAGGCAAATCTTGCTATTTCTGAAAGTGAAACTGAATCAGAAGAGCGGCTGGATCCCTTCAGTGCTTTTGATTCAGAAGAGGAAGTCCTTAAATATCCTAAAGAGAAATGGCCTCCTCTTGTCTAGCACTACTTAGACACCATAGACTGGCAGCAGGTAGGGTTGTCTCTCAGGAGGACATTTTTTGCTGTGGAGAGAGGAGTATGAGAAGGATGTCAGAAAAGAATTATTCTTCAGGAGAGAGGAGAATGGGGAGGCTGCATATCGGGTATTGAATATTGACTGGAACAGGGGCACTTTTGGACCCTATGTAGTATTAATTATTAATTAATAATTCCTGTTGCTGAGTTGCTACCCACCTCAATGATTTATGTTCCTGAATGAAACACACAGACACAGAGTCTTTATGTTTTAATATGCCTTAAGCAGCACAATAGCTGGGTGATGCTGCTGCTAGAATCTACTTCCTACTGGTAATACTGAGTTACTACTTACTAATTTCTATGTTCCATCTTGGCTGTTCCGGACCCATTTGTGCCGCATTCCTGGCCCAGAGCCCAGGGTGCTCCCCTTGATTCTCTTACCCATGGCAGCCCCTAAGTATCTCCTCACACCACACTCTCTTAAAGCATTTCCTATCTCCCTCTCTTTCTCTCCTGGTCCCAAAACCCAGGAATTCCTAAAATCCTGCCTGTCTGTCCTCTCCAGTTATTGGCTGCTGGCATCTTTATTTACCAATCAGAACCAAGGTTACCAGAATTGACATGCAGACCCTTTCATGCAAACAGTTTTTCTGGGGATCATAATTAGTGTAGTGTTTGTACCTACACCCTAAGACACAGTTAAGAATATAAAAAAAAATCGGTGTTTATCTCAAACCTTGCTATGACTGGAGAATGTTACCTTCTTCTGAGTTACAAACCTCTGCTTTGGTGGACATCCTACAGGGTGGAGAAGAGCCTTATGCTGACTTTCTGGCTCATTTAACAATGCAGTCACAAAAATAATTCCTAATAAAGAGGGAAGAGGCATCTTGTTGAGGCAATTAGAAAGTGCTAATAAAGCCTGAAGAGACCTGCTGGAACCTGCAAGGTGTTCTGGCAAGATTACAGATTTTGTCCATGACTGTGCTGACTTTACACCCCTGCTGGCACAGGGACCAGCAATGACAGCAGCTTTCCAGGGGCTTTCCCAATTTCAAAAAGGGGGACCTAAAAATAAAGGTCCAAGCTCTGGATTTTGTTTCAACTGTGGACTGACTGGGCACATGAGCTGCCAATTCCTCAAAGTAGAAATGCACTGGTACAGAGTGCTATGGACCATGCAGGGGCTGCTCCTCCAGCTACATTGTGTGGAACCTGCCAGAAAAGTTTCCATTGGGAGAGAGAAAAAAGATCTAAATTTCACAAAAATGGCAAGCCACTTCTGATAAAGGGAACTGTCCTCAGCAGGGAAACTTTCAGGGGGCCTCTCTGGCTCATCAAATAATGGGGCCCCAGCAATAATCTTTTTGTTCCAGTCTACCAAGGACATCAGTTGACTCCCTATTTTGGGCCATCCCTGGGAGCACAGGATTGGATCTCAGTTCCACCACCTCAGTCATATTAACTCCTGATTCCCCACCAATGACCATGTCCTCAGGGGTACATGAGTCATTGCCCACATGCATGGTGGGATTAATTTTAGGGAAAAGGTCTATCTCTCTACAAGGGATACATTTAACTCCAGGAGTTATTGATTCTGACTACACAGGAAAAATAAAAATCATGTTGCAGCTGACCACAAAAATAGTATAGATTCATGCAGTACAGAGGGTTGCTCAAATATAGGTACCATTATGTGTTGGGGTCAGTCAATACAAACTCAGGATAGAGAAGACAGAAGCTTTGGCTCAAGTAATTTAGTGTTTGGGTAGAAGAAGTAAATAAAAGCAGTCTTTTAAAGGAGGTAACAATAAATCAAAAAGTTATCAAAAGCCTTTTGGATAACAGAACAAATGTCTCTTGCATAGCTGGCAAAGATGGGCCTGCAAATTGACCCACCATATTTACTTATTCAAGACTTCATGGTGTTGGACATGCTTCCAATGTTGCTCAAAGTACAAGCACTTTGCACTGGGAGGAACAGGAAAAGACAGGAACTTTCCAGCCTTGTGTGATACCCTCCCTCCCCTTCACACTAAGGTGAGACTTGCTAGGTCAAATGATAGATTTTCTGCTAACTCCTTCAGATCCTGTAATGCAGCAGATGCTAAAGATGAGCTTTGAACCTCATAGAGGCCTTGACAAAGGGCAGTAGGGTATGTTCATGCCCATTGAGTCACAACAAAGAAAAGATACAGAAAGACCTAAGGCACCACCAACAGGGTGCCACTAGGTGTGGCCACCTTTTCTCTTCCTGTTCTACTTTCCAGTAGTTCCCCTCCCTCCTACTGCTCCCTGCCAAGCAGTAGTGGTACATGTCTGAGAAAGGGTTTATGGGTATAAGAGAATGTGTCAAGGTTAAAGAAAATGATTGAGGCTGGTAATGCAAATTATGAAGTTTAGAAGATGTAAAAAAAAAGTTAGGCGGTGATAATAAAGTGATTTATCTTTTTTAAACTTAAAAAGATTCTTATAAGCTTCAAAGAATCCACTCAACCTGCCTCCCTTAGGTTCAAACTGGCTACATTAATAGTCATTATTTAATCCTTAATTAATAAAATAATGCTATCTACTTAAGCCAGTTTCTTTTTCTCACTTCAGAAGGTGAAATAAAAAATTCCCCACTTTCCCCTTGGATTTTCTTAATGCAACACATGTGACTTCCCAGTTAAGGAATTCCTTCTAGAACCAAGATTCATTCAGCATCCAAGCCTCTTTTCTATGCCTAAAGCGAGGGATTTCTTCCAGGATCGAGATTTCCTTAGCACCCATTCTTCTTTTCTAGGCATAAAGCAAAGGACTACTGGTATGCTGCCAATCAAACTGTTACAGGCTTAACATGTTTGCATTCCTTCTAGGCTCTGCCCCACAGTTATCTGGTAATAACCAGGTATGCCTGACTCACTATAAAAGGTACTATTTGCCCCCTCCTCTCCCTCTTACTCTCTTATTCTCTTTCCCTCTCTCTCCACCCCCACCCTCATGTGTTCCTAGAGGATCTCTCTTTACTGCCTCTGCCTCTGCCTCCTCTTCTCTCCTCTCCTCTCTTCTCCTCTCCTCTCCCCTCCCCTCCTCCCCTCCCCGCCCCCCCCCCCCTCCCTCGCCTCCCCTTCTTTCTCTTTCTCTTTCTGTCTCTCTGTCTCATCTATCTGTCTGTCTGTCTATCTATCTATCTATCTATCTATCTATCTATCTATCTATCTATCATCTATCTCTATCTATTTATCTGTCTATCTATCTATCTATCTATCTATCTATCTATCTATCTATCTATCTCTTCCTTTCTTTGTTCCTACTCTGTCAACTCCCCTCCCCATGCCTTACATAAAGTCTATTCTATGCAAACAAACAAACAAACAAACAAACAAAAAACAAAAAGAAACAAAAGAAATCAAGAATGTCCTTTAATTTTTTTTTGTATTTTGAGTATGTATTACATTGTCAGCTAATCAATACATATTTCTTCATTTTGTACTTCCTTTTCTTTCTATTATTTATTTTTAATGATTCACTTTACAGCCCACTCACTGCCCCCTCCCTGTCACTGCTCCCACAATCCTTCCTCTCATTTTCCCCTCCCCTTCTCCAAGCTGATATCCCCCACCCCAGGTATCCATACACCCTGGCACAGCAAGTCTCTGTGAGGCTAGGCACATCTTGTCCCACTGAGGCTAGACAAGGCAGCCCAACTGTATACATGTTTTTGTTTTCAACTCATTTAAGGCATTCTTGATAGCTATAGTTAATATTTATATACAAGTGTTTATTTGATAGTTGTTTAAACAGAAATGGGGTATGAAGAAATGAAGAGAAATTTTCACTATCCTTAAGCTGATTATAGTCTTATATAATTAGGAAAAAAAGTGGGCTGGGAAGACAGCTTACCAAGTATAACACTTACCATGGTAAACATGAGAACCTAAGTTCAAATCTGTATGCCACAAGTAAATGGGCATGGTAGCATGCTACTATAGGTAGAATTGGAGTTAGAAGAAATTGCAAAATTCGAAGGAACACCTAACCTAGTGTACACAACAGCAAACAACAAAAGACACTATCTTAAAGAAGAAGCAAGGTGAAGGCCAACACATGAGAATGTCCTCTGACCTTCACACACACACACACACACACACACACATATCATGGTACATATTCCTACTTAATATCTCACGCTACATTAGGGCGTATCTATCATATAAACACAAAAGGCAGACATATGAAAAGATGATGTAGTTTTAAGGAAATTGAGGTGGTACTTGAGTGACAACTTCAGCTATCACCACTACTGGTCCATCTAATTCATTCAAAAACTTCACATAGTTTCCCCCTTATTGTCTTTTGTGCACGTGTGTTAGCAGTTTCTGGGTACATGTATGTTTGGTTGCAGATGCATGTGGAAACCAGAGATCAACTTCAGCTGCTCTTTTCATGAGATTCTACCTTGCTTTGTTGAGGCAGGGTATCTTATTGCCCTGAAGAATCACCAAGTAAGCTCGACTGGATTGCCAGAAAGCTGCAGAAATCCATTTGTCTTCACTCCCCAGTAATGAGATTATAAGTGTTTGTAGCTGTACTTTCTACATGGATTCTAGAAAATAAACCAAAATGTTCAGCTTACACAAAACTATTTGACCTAGTGCCCATCCCCATGGCTTCAAATATGTTTCTAAATAATAGTATCTCAATTTTAAGAGAGCCAAGTTTAATGACTAGCTTGCTTTTGTATCATCTATTATAAGCCCACTGTTTCACTCATGTTAGTTCTTGAGTACTAAAAGCAGAGGGTGGAATACTCAATGGATTCTAGCTTAGTACACTACCAATTAAGTTAAATTATCTCATGAATTTGACCTCTGATTATCCCAGGCTCAAGAGCAATGGATTACCTTGATTGTTATTACAGTGATACATTGTCCCCCTTGCTTGTTATTACAGTGATCCACTGTCTCATTTTAAAGTCTGTAGTAGCTCTCTCCCCTCCTTGAAACTGTGCTTGCTAAATTGTCTTAGAAGTTAATTAGCAAAATTATTGGGCTTTAGCTTAAAGAATCAATGAAGCATTTCCTATAATCCAAAAGTATGTATTTGGAAATTTATTTTCATGGGCCTGTGGGTTTTTGATTATCTAGAGTTTCTATATACTTGATTATTTAAAAGACCTAAAATCTCTCTATAAAGAGTCTTAGAAAATGTGGGTTTCAAGATGAATAAGTAAGTATTCTTTATAAATATATTCACTGATTAATTTCAAGTCAATATAGAATATGAGCTTACCATAATGTTCACAGATTGTATATCATATTATATAGTACATATTTGCCTATATCACCTAAAACACCTTGTTATAAACTTCATTCCCCCTGAACAGTTTTGAGAGGTACACACTTTAAGAAGTGATTAGATGATTCACAGATGGAGATGTCCTGATTGCTAATGTGGGTTTGTGGAGGGCAGAAGCTGAAGAGACCATTCAGTGTCTTAGGGAACTCGCTGTTCTTGCATTTGCTGAACAAAGTTTGGTTCTCAGCACCCACATAATGTCAATCACACAATTCCAGGTAATTCACCACCCTCTTCTGGCCACTATAGGAACTAGACACACATACAGTGCACATATGTACATGTAGGCAAAGACTCATGCATATAAAATAAAAATAAACAAATCTTTAAAATAACAAAATGACTGGGTACAACAATCTACATCATTAATACCAGCAGTCAGAAGGTAGAGCAGGAGAATCTCTGAGTTCAAAGCCAGCTTCGTCTATGTAGTGTCTTAGTCCTTTTGTTTGTTCACTCCCAAACTCTGCCTCATCTCTTGGTTTCTGTTCAAGGAACAGGAGCTTTTTATAAGTGTCAGTAATGACACCAGGATAACCACTTTGAAACTGTCATTGGTAGAGATCATATTTGGCACAGACATCTTCCCAAACCCACACAGCACTGAGTGTGCAATGATAAATGCCAGCATTCCCTCAAGCTCTGTTTAACTTGTAGCTTCTAATAATGTTTAACTTCTAACTTGAACTCTAGTCAGTTCTCTGTACTCAGTGCACACTAAGAGAGGAAGTGCTTCCTCTTATATGGCTGATACTGATGACAGGAAATGGGGAGGGGAACCAGAGCCAAATGGTTCCTTGGAACTTGTCTTTCCCCAGGCCATTTCTGAGGGAGAGGATAAATTGAGGACAGGTGAGCATTATCGGTGGTGTCATAATAATATCTGCGCGACTGGAAATTTTTCTTCTAAAACAGAAATTACAGCTGGGAAGATGGTTCAGTTGGGAAAATGTTTGTCACTCAGGAAATGAGCGAAAACCCACAGAACTACTTTTCTTGGACCAAGCATTTTCTTTACTCTTATTATTCTGTCCATCCATAAAAATGGAATATTGGCTTCCTGTCACTCATGTATCTAAAGTCTGTATTTTTAGTGATTGACATGTACTGCCTGTAGGCCTTGGACCCCCAAAATCATGTGACTGTTATGTCTTTGCTCCAAGAATCAAGGATCACCATCAAGGTTGTTTGTAACACTAGAAAATATCCTCAAAAATATCACATTGGTACAGTGAAGGTCATATTTGAAAACTAACCCAGTAGAAAGTCTATGGGGTCATTTATTTAATGAGGAGGCAACAGCTGCCTGTATCAAATGTGCATGTGAACCTCCAGAGGTGACAATAGTTAAAAATAACTGGAGTTAAATTGCTTATTACCATCAGTTTGTGGTTACCGATGGAAACACGGGAGGTATAAACAATAAATCGGTAGAACTAGCTTATTCTTTCTCATAATGTACTTTCTAGCAGATAACTTGAACACACCATTCCTCGCTATGCTTGGCATCCCTGTCAGCATCAACTGTCCTTCTTCTCTATTTATAATTTATACATCCTGTTCTAGCTCCTGCACTGGGTAGAGTTTTCGGTCACATCTTATCTTGTTATTGTTATTTTTTCCTTGTCTCTTTGTTCACCCTAGATAGAGTAAAATGACTAATGACACTTTGTGGGGAATTTTAAATCCCTGTATGAGATGTGTGTGTGTGTGTGTGTGTGTGTGTTTCTGTAGGTCAGAGAACAACTCAAGTGTCATTTACCTTTGAGTCCATGTCTCTTGTTTCTTCACTGCTATGTACATGAGACTCGCTGGCTTCTGAGTTTTCAGAGTCTCCTGGTTATGTCTGCCATCTTTCCATAGGATTGCTAGGATTACAGACATGACTGCATTCACACTTTGTATGAATTCTGAGGATCCAAACTCAGGACTTCATATTTGCACAGTCAGAGTTTACTAAGCCATCTCCCAAGAACAATGCTCTGTTTTTAATACATTTCTATATATCAGATAGCTCATAAGTGATATTTTGGTTAACTGTGAGTCATTATGTAAAACAGGAGCTAATTCTATCTGTCCTTTCCTACTTTCAGGAATAGATCTGAGATTCCATCAACAATGTTAGCAACACTTCAAGGAAAATGGCCATCATATTTTAGAGGGTAAATTGAGAGTTTGCATACAGCTGGGGTCTGTTTTTAATCAATTTTATAATGTGACAATTGTCAAAATATTTAATTTCAAACATTTGTCTGCCACAACATCATTTTTTGTATATGTTCCTTTGGTGAAAAATCTATATTAAATGTTTTTCCAAGATGTATTGTTTACACAGGCATAAGCAAAGATCCGCAACTACTGTCAAGGACCTTATACAGCCTTGATAAAGGAGTAGTGGCGACTAAAAGACAAATAAAATATGTGCTAATCTGTGGGAAGTCATGAAAATTAAAATGAAGCTCACTAACACTAGAATGAGAACTAGGATGAAAATTTAGAGCAGGAGATACACTACACTTAGAATAGTATGAGAGCATTGATAATGTAGTCGTTTTAATGAAAAAATGTGCCTATAGGCTAATGTATTTGAACAAATATTACAAATATGTATTCGAGCATTTGTTTTCCCAAGAAGTTCTATTTAGTAATGTTGTTACATCTGTAGAGTGTGGAGCTTGCTAGTGGAACTACATTACTGCAGGCCAGCATTGTGACATTGTAACTCCTTCTTTCTCCTTCTCCTTCTCCTTCTCCTTCTCCTTCTCCTTCTCCTTCTC
>NW_021604680.1:1041651-1065362 GCF_004785775.1 Grammomys surdaster
TCCTTCTCCTTCTCCTTCTCCTTCTCCTTCTCCTTCTCCTTCTCCTTTTCTCCTTCTCCTTCTCCTTCTCCTTCTTCTTCCCTCTCCCTCTCCCTCTCTCTCTCTCTCTCCCTCCCTCCCTCTCTCTCTCTCTCTCTCTCTCTCTCTCTCTCTCTCTCTCTTTCTCTCTCATTTCCTGTGTGTAGATAAATCATGACCTCTTTGCTTTCTGATCCTGCTGCCATGACTTACCTGTGAAAACAGAATCCTCCCTCCAAAACTGTAAGCTAAATAAGTCCTTTCTTCCTTTCAGTCACAATCATTTCATCACAGTAATTAAGATAAATATCAATGGGGATAATGATGATGATAGTAGTGATTAATAACGGAACAGGTGTAGCAATAAAGTAGTACGATGCTTGATCACTGTCAAATTTGTGGGATTTAAAATCAGTATAGAAACAAGTTTCTCGGTATTGTCTTCCATGTATAAATTCAACTTCAATAGTAAAAATAGGATCTACATCCAAATTTTATACTATAATTGTTAGTCACTGGCTTGATCATTAAGATGCTAGGTTAGTGTAAGAGATTATATATTACAACTTGAAATAATTAGGATCTGTCTCATTATTTGAAAAAGAGAGTTAAGTTGTCTGTGGTTTTTAAAACCTTTCACTAAGTGTCTTACCCGGTTGTACCTGGCTCCTCACTGGTCTATGTCACATAGGTTACACTGAACATTTTATTGTTGAATTTCCTGTCAGCTCCTAAATGATATACAAGTAAGATATTTCATTTCTAAAAATTCTCTGAAGGCTCCTCCAGACTCCTCCCATTATGTTTCCATGACTACCCTGTCCTTATTCTTATAACAAGCTAACTTTCTTAATGGAGTTTCTTCCCAAGGATTAGAGGAAACCCTTCCGATGCTGTCTCTGATATGATGAAATGTTCCTTTTAATGCTATCCTCGAGATCACGGCTCCCGTGACTTACAGGCCATTTTTCCTAACAAACCTCATTCCTGATTCTGTGTCAGTTTCATTTCCAAAAACTGACCCACCTGCCATTTATTTTATTCATTTAGCAGTATAATAATTAAGAGAAAAAGATTTTTCATAAGTCATATTTACAAATTTGAGAAAAACACTAAGAATGTTAGGGATCTAATTTTAAGAAAAAATAAATGCATTTCTATATTAAGAAAGTTATTGGAATCATGAATGAAAGACAAAAGGGTCATGATCTTACAGTGTCACACTGAATCATTATTTATCAGACATGTCTCCTATGGAAATTAATTCTCTTGAAGATCATTTAATTGTTGGTGGGATTAATTATTTCATTAGGTTTCATCCTCATTTAATGTTCTTTTTACCATTGATTAGGACATACATGTATGTTGACATATATACATGTCAACATATAGATTTTATTTAGTTAACATAAAATGTTTTTTTCTTTTGTTTTCTTGGATGTTTTCTTTATTTACATTTCAAAGGATACACACTTTTCCAGTTATCTCATCCCCCGAAACTTCCTATCCCATACCCCCTCCCCCTGCTTCTATGAGGGTGTTTCCTCACCCACTGCCCACTCCCACCTTTCCACCCTGGCATTCACCTACACTGGGGAATCAAGCCTTCACAGGTCCAAGGTCCTCTCCTCCCATTGATGCCCTACAAGGCCAACCTCTGCTATATATGCCTCTGAAGCCATGGGGTCCCTCTATGTGTACTCTTTGGTTGGTGGTTTAGTCCCTGAGAGGTCTGGGGGGTCTGGCTGGTTGATATTGTTGTTCTTTCTATGGGGTTGCAAACCACTTCAGCTCCTTCAGTCCTTTTTCTAACTCCTCTATTGGGAACCCTGTGATCAGTCAAATGCGAGTATCTGTCTCTGTATTTATCAGGCTCTGGCAGAGTCTCTCAGGAGACAGTTATATCAGTTTCCTGTCAGCAAGCACTTTTTGCCATCTACAATAGTGTCTGGGTTTGGTGACTGTATATGAGATAGATCCCCAGGTGGGACAGTATCTATATGGCCTTTCCTTTAGTCTCTGCTCCACACTTTGTCTCTGTATTTCCTTCTGTGAGTATTTTGTTTCTGCTTCCAAGAAGGAGTGAAGCATCCACACTTTGATCTTTTTTTTTTCTCTTGATCTTCATGTGGTCTGTGAATTGTTTCTTGGATATTCCCAGCTTTTGGGCTAATATCCACTTATAATTGACTGCATACCACATGTGTTCTTTTTTGATTGCGTTACCTCACTCAGGATATTTTCTAGCTCCATCCTAAGAATTTCATGAAGTCATTGTTTTTAATAGCTGAGTAGTACTCCATTGTATAAATATACCATCCAGTGGAAAAAAGACAGCATATTCAACAAATGGTGTTGGTTCAACTGGTGGCCATCAAGTAGAAGAGTGCAAATCAATCTATTTTGATCTTACTGTACAAAGCTCAGATCCAAGTGGATTAAGGCACTCTACATAAAACCAGATACACTGAAACTAACAGAAGAGAAAGTGGGGAAGATCCTCAAACACATGCGGCCAGGGGAAATTTTCCTGAACAGAACACCAATAACTTATGCTCTAATATCAACAATAGACAAATGGAACCTCATAAAATTGCAAATATTCTTTAAGGCAAAGGACACTGTCAATAGGACAAAACAGCAACCAACAGATTTGGAAAGATCTTTTACCAATTCTATATCCAGTAGTGAAATAATATCCAACATATACATAGAACTCAAGAAGTTAGACTCCTGAGACTCAACTAACCCAACTAAAAATTGGGGTATTGAGCTAAACAAAGAATTCAACTGAGGAACACTGAATGGCTCAGAAGCACCTAAAGATATGCTCAACATCTTAGTCATCAGGGAAATGCAAATCAGAATGACCTGGAGATTCCACATCACACCATTCAGAATGCCCAAGATCAAAGCTCAGGTGACAGCAGATGCTGGCAACAGTGTGGAGAAAGAGAAACACTCCTCCATTTTTGGTGGGATTGCAAGATGGTACAACAACTGTAGAAATTAGTCTGGTGGCTTCTCAGAGAATTGGACATAGTATTACCTGAGGACTCAGCTATACCACTCCTAGGAGTGTACCCAAAAGATGGTCCAACATATAGCAAGGACACATGGTTCGCTATGTTCATAGCACCCTTATTTACAATAGACAGAAGCTGGAAAAAAACTAATGTCCTTCAACAGAGGAATGGATACGTAAAGTGATTTTTAACTACAAAGGTTATGATTTATTTTATGAGACCATAACTATTTTTTCTTTTGAGATAGTGAGGGTTAAAATTTGGAGACTATTTTGAGAGTGTATGAATCTTATTCTTCAAGTGCACTCTGAACCAATATTAGTAACCCTCTGAGTCTCTCATAAATGAATTAAAAATCTGAACTTTAGGTTTATTCTATATTCATATATGAGATCCATATTTATAAATTTGTCTTAGTATGACCTTTTCTGTTCTAGTATGATTTTTTTCTTCTTTATATACTATGTTCATTCTATTGCCGTTGTAGAATAGGTGATATCTTGCTGAAGATATAGCCCCTAATGAGAAAAACAATATAGTGGTTATTAGAACTGTGCTAATAATGATGGAGTTGTTCATAGTCCATAGAAGCTGGAGGGTTCTCCCATGTCCTTTAGAGGTGAGGTAGTAGAAGCTTGATGGAAAGTGGGGATCTGTGAGACAACTTCCATGGAACTTATCCACAATGGATGAGACTTCTAAGTGACTAAGATGTTTCGGAGTAACCACATTCATGATCCTATAATTAACCAAGGTCTGTAAATATGCCTGGGAAACTAGACGCCCTTGTCTTTGGGGTCCTACTTGGTGTGCATACTTGATTTTTAGGGTCTCCCATAGAAAACCTCACACACATATTTTCTGTAAAGTGTAAATTTGAGAAAGGAAAATCTTGTCTAAATATTTGTTGTAGGTCTTTGCTGAAATGATGTCTTTATTTGTTTTTTGTTTTTTGTTTTTTGCTTTTGTTTTTGCTTAGTTTGAGCACATAATTGCCATGATGATGACTTGGATATGAGATATCTCCCTCCCTCCCCTGAAGTCAGCAGTGATTCTTCAAGCTATTCATAACTAGGTGTGAATGTGAGTTCTATTGCAGTAGAATTTTCCCCATAAATCTTGATATTCTTACAAAACTCCAAGGCAGGAAAAATATCTTCTAATTCAGATACCTCACCATGCTCTTGTAGCTCTCTCAGGGACTGCAAGTAGATAAAAAGATGTGCTGTGGCCTTGCAACTTCTCTCCTGCTCTTAACTTCTCAGGGTCATTACAGGGTCCCACCTAGTGCTTGCCTCTGTGTCTACAGGCATGTATAAGATTTGACTTCAGTTCTTCTGAAAACATCTAAGACAGAGATGTTTCTTTTGTTCACAGGATATGAAGAAAATCGAGGAACCTAGAGGCTCTTATATTTTCCCTTAGTGCCCATGATGGATGCCTGTTCTTGTGAACTTGTAATTTCCCTTATGCTTTCTCACATCACAGCCTTATACAGGACTGTAGCCATGAATTTGTAATTTCTCTAAAAGAGTCTCATGTTATTGTCTCACTATGACTGGCTTTGTTCATGAATACATAACTCTCCTAACAACTCTTGTCTGAAGAATAATTTCCTGATCATCCCATTCTATGAGCCTGCATGAAGTTACTCCACAGATTAGATTTCCAAGAGAAAAGTGAAAGAGCCCATTTTCTGAGATTCTCTGTAGTCAGGCTAGATGACATCACAGAGAAACTCTACATGAATAATCAATGATTCAAAAACAGGTGTCAAGTGTTGAACAATCTGGGGTTTAAGAATTCAACAATTGTTAATAGTTAATGTTAAAAGTTAATGATCACTAAGAGATGATCCATAGCCACCAGAAATGAAATAGCACACTCATTCTTAAGAGTAAGTGTTTGTTGTACATACTTTGTAGCAACGGTGTTTTCTATGTTATCCTGGGAAATAGAATTGTAAAGGATATGTAAATGAAAATATCACAATAAGCAATATAGCCAATTAACTCTCCACTTAGTCTGTTCTTTGTCCTTGTTTTTCAAACCTAGAAGGGGTACACTTTAGCTGGTCTTTTGTATATCCATCGAGGCTGTCTCTCATGGGACACAGTGTTCCTGTAAGACATCCGTAGGAGGTCATGGCACGATTGAAAGGGGGAATGCTTACATGCATTTCTTCTGGCTTCTGTGGGCCTTCTAGCTAAGGACAGCTCTCACAGGTAACCCTCTTCCACCATCATGACTTTATTTATTGTAGTGGTAGAGAAGACTTCTTGCTTTCACTACAGTTTTTATTTAACATGTTGGTATTTCCTTCCTTGCCAATACCTCTGTAGGATGTTCTTCCTTTAATCCAATTCATTTTAACTGATTTGAACTCTACTTCATGCAGGCACAAATATAAAGGGATGCTGTGGTCTATAGGTAGCTCTGCACTAACTATAAACAAAAGGAATATTATATACTCAGGTATAAATATTCAGATGATGTAGAAAACAGAGCCTAGAACAATACCTAATTAATTATTTATTTAATGAATTCTCTTCTGTCAGTGAACACACTTTCAATTGGTATCACTGACAGCATATTTCTTCTCAGTTTAGTCTTGGAGCCATTTCTAGTACACACAGTTGTTCATCATTATATATACATTAATATATCTTTTAAAACTCCATCCTGTTTGCACAGAAAGGCAATTCATAATATATGAGCCTGATAAGTATTGTCATTATTTTTGTATTATAACTAATACCCAAGGTAATCAATTTAGGAAGGAGGAAGCTTTACTTTGGCTCACAATTAGAGCATTTAGAGTGCCAGTTCATCTCTAGCTGGCTTTGTTGCTTTGGACTTGTGGTGAGACATACGTTGGAGCAAAAGTCCCATACTCCATACCTAGCAGATTAAAAACAATCAATTATGAATTAAGAAGAATTCAAGGAGAGACGACTCAAAAATATCCCAATAAGCAGTATTGCCAAATAACGCTCTCCCCTCCCCCATAGTCTGTTCTTTGTCCTTGTCTTTAAAAACCTAGAAGGGGTACACTTTGGCTGGCCTTCTATATATCCATTGAGGCTGTCTTTCATGGGACACAGAATTCCTGCAAGACATCAGTACGAGATCATGGCATGACTTAAAGGGAGGATACACTTCTTCTGACTTCCGTGGGCCCTACCATTCAAGGGGGTGCTTCCAGTTACCTGAGAGTTATCTGATACCCTATCAATAACTCTGATTTTTAAAGGTTACCTTTTCCAACCATGCCACACTGGGGACACAGCATTAACATCTTGGAACTTTGAGGGACATGGACTACCAAGAAAATAGAAGTGTATCTTTTAATTTTGACAGCATCATAAAGTAAACAATGCTCATTTTATACAGATAGAGTTGAAGATGTACACTAAGTTAGCCCAATTCTATGGTTTGAGCCATTGTGGTTGGACCCCAGGACTTAGGACTCCTATCTCTTCACTGTCAGCAACCCCTGGGCACAGTGTGAAAACAAGGGTTTTCTTTGGAATGCTACACCCCAAATGGCCAAGATGCTTCAGTGACAGACCTCAAAGAGAGTTAGGATGCTGTTGTTTTCATTAGAATTTTTTTTATATTGGTTGAGCTCTGCATTTATATAGATAATCAGATAATGAGATGGAGTGCAGGCGATGTGCTATACTTTTCTGAAATATTTCTGTTTCTATTTCCTTAACAAATTGGAGTTTTCCCATATCAAAAATGAGTACTTTATTTCCATGGCTATTTTGGTGTGGAAGGGTGAATGAAATGTTGTGTTTATTTTCTGTGTTTATGGAAGAGTTTCTTATACATAGATGCAGTTGTACAGCTCAGAAGTAGATGTTAAATATACCCGTCTATCACTTTCCACCTTAATTTTTGAGATAAAATACTTCAGTGAACCTGAAAGTGACCTCCTGGGCAAGAGGAGCCAGGCAGCAAGCTCTGGGAATCCTCCTTTCTCTGTTTTCCAGACGTAGGATCGAATTGCTTCACTAAGAGTAACTTTTAATCTGTTAGGATCTGGATGTAGGTTTTCATTCTTATGTGACAAGCCATTCACTGAGTCATCTTTCTTGCCCTCATATCCTGCATGGATATCCTTTACTCATTTCGTCTATAGACCACGTCATTATGGGCACACCACTGAGCAGAGAGAATTGCCCTCTCTCTTATGATCAGGACATAAATGCAAGTTTCTTATTTTATCTCACTATACTGTGAGGGCAGCAGAAATCATGACATAAACAACTAACCAATAAGCCTTGCATTCAGAATAAGCCTGTCAACATCTCATCTGGATGAGAAGAGATGGACTCTGAGGGCCCAACCTATCCTGTGGAGCTATATACTGAATAATGTTTGGAGGAAGAAGGGGGGTTGTTGTCAAATTACTAAGGTTGTGTATCACTGATGGTAAGTTTCTCCTGCTTAAGTAAATAACCCCTTGGTTCATAGTCATGCAGGAAACTCCTTTTAATTGTAATTGGTTATAATCAAGCATAAAATGACATGAAAATAGTAGGGGAATTTGTTAGATAGAACAGGAAGTTTTGGTAGAGGAGAAAGGGAATGAAAAGGAATAATTAGGAGGAAATAATTAGAGTATATCATTTATACAAATAAAATTATGAAAGAATAAATTAAAAAGCCACACAAGCATATATTTTTATCAGTGTAATTTCTCAGGGAACAAAATTCTTCTGAAGCTAGTCACTAACTTTCATAAAGCTTTAGCTCTGCAGCTAACAGCAGAAGAGCTAGAACCATCAAGACTTTAAAACCCATTTGTCAATCAACCTCAAGCCACACCAAACAACTATGTGGAAGATTTATAAAGAAACACTTTGCTATTTTAATAACTTTCTTATGGACAGTGACAAGACCTGAGATGATATGGAGGACTGGGACTCCATAATCCCTCATTGAAGCCCAAATTTACATCATCATCTTCTTCTCTGGGCCCAGGGCCTGAAATGCAGGTAGGAGGGAGAAACTCAGGCAAGAATCATCTGTTAGGTTTCCCTTATCCCATAAAGACAAGCACCTAGAAGGTAGGGTCTAGAAAAAAAAAAGCCTTGGAATGTTCATATTAAACCTTACAGGGTAGAAAGACAGGGGTCTCTAGGGTTGTTCCATGAGTTACAAACCAGACTTTTTTTTTTCTGTGTCCTTAGATTTTATAATAGTCATAATCTCTACACTTTAAAATAATCATTTGTGGGAGTCAGCTTCCTTTTATTCCCAGCACTCTGAAGCAGAAGTGAGTAGATTTCTGTGAATTCAAGGTCAACCTAAACCAAAGAGTCACTATAGGCCAGCCATGCAAATCACACACATTTGTTTTTAATTAAATTTTATCTATTATTATTATTATTATTACCTATAATGTATTATGTATACTCATATATATTTTATATAATATATAATAGTGTATAAAATACACTATTCTCTATTATTATGAGACACAAACCATACAACCTCAATCAATTCAGCATCAGTTCACAGAGTAAATAGACATACTGTTTTAAGAGCAACTGATAATGCTACATTTAAAGAGAGCAAGGTTACCTACCCTTAAGGTTGGGAGCACATTTCTGATGGGCAGGACACACACAAACAGACTCATTCTGCAGTCTATAAAATACATATAATATATGACTATGATGAATACAATAAATTGTCTAGTGACATACAGCCAATTTAGCATAGTGGAGAGAGAGAGAGAGAGAGAGAGAGAGAGAGAGAGAGAGAGAGAGAGAGAGAGAGAGAACAGAGGAAGAATGAGGAAAATTTATTTTGGTATGTTTCTATAGTTATTCTCTGATATTAACTTGGTTTATAATATAAGCCATTGTATAACAAATCAATGTGTGCTCAAATGTACACATAAGATGGAACAGAATTTTCCTATCATGTATATTCTCCTGAAAATAAATTATCTGCACATAATCTATGTAATATATTATATCTGTTATGCAGTAACTTATTACAAATTTGTAAAGTTCCTCTCACATAGGCCAAGAAACTACTCCCTTCCAGAAAGTCTATGTGACTGCCATTACATGATATTGGATGTACAGTCTACACATGGGGCACAAGTCACTTATTAACCTATTTTTTTAATGGTGTAAGACTGACTCTCCCCAAAATTAATGGTACACCTATGTTCTCCCATGCAGATTGAAGCTTTTGCTTCAGGCCTTTTCTATATGAACTGCATTAATAAAGCATTTTTCCTAAAAGAGTCATCTATCTTCAAGTCTTCCTCAAGTCAAGCCTCTCTAGTACTCCTCAATAAATGATAATATTTTAAGAAATTATGGTAAAAATGTAGATGTTCAATGAAAGAAATTTGTTTTTTTTTCTTTTTTCTTTTTTTGTTTGTTTCTATCTTTATTCTGATGTGAGTTGAATCTGAAAGTGTGGTACTCACACCTATGGCGGGAGATCTGTATAGAGAACAGAAGCAACTTACCTTCAAGGCAATCCTTAGACTATTAAATCAGGTAGAGAATTAAGTCTTACATATTATCAACTTAATGATGAATGCAAAAGTAGAATAATCAGCTGCTAGAAATCCATGCCTTCTGGGTTTTGTGCCATAACAGGAAAATAAAATGTTCGTCAGACTCAGCTGGTCTAATGGTGCCAGCTCTCAAAATTCATGACCATTCCTCCTGAGGATGTGACCAGTCTTTCACAGCAGTGAAAGAACACTTCTAAATAACCTAAGTGTGAGATATATTCTTTAAACTCCTTTCTGTCAGCACAAGGATAAAAGCTTGTCAATTCCTGATTTGGCTGATGCTGTACTGCATGGATCTGCCATGGTACATTTACAAAGACAAAATACTTCAGAAAAACTTGATTCTTTCAAAAGAGAAAGGAAGGGAGGAGGATAAAAGAAGAAAAGAAGAAATGGAGGGATAGAGAATTAGGTCATTCAAATGAATGTGTATGAGCAAAGTAGTTTAAAAAGCTGGCTTTTACCTTTAAACAAAATGTACAAATGCTTATCTTGACAGGAGAACAGCTGGTTCATTTGACATTATAATGTAAACATCTGTTCATGTTCATGTGCTGAAAGAAGCCATTCAAATGATCATGTTTCAAAAATTCAGATATATTTAAAATAGTTTGTTCTGGTAGCTGGGAAATTATAGCTCAAATCCATAAGAACAGAAGGTAAATCAATCCTATCACCATGCCCCCAAGTGCAGGATGCTTTCCTACCTCTGCTGATTCTCAGATCCTCATGCTTTTCCCATCTATACCACACATCTTAAGTTCAACTGCACCTTGCTATAAGCTGTTTTTACATAAGGGGAATTTTTTAAAAATTATTTTCTCTATCCTAGGTTTTTTGTTATTCCATATGAATTTGAGAATTTCCTTTTCTAACTCTGTGAAGAATTGAGTTGGGATTTTAATGGGGATTGCATTGAATCTGTAGATTGCTTTTGGCAAGATGGCCATTTTTATTATATTAATCCTGCCAATCCATGAGCATGGGAGATCTTTCCATCTTCTGAGATCTTCTTCAATTTCTTTCTTCAGAGACTTGAAGTTCTTGTCATACAGGTCTTTCACTTGCTTGGTTAGATTCACACCAAGGTATTTTATATTATTTGCAACTATTGTGAAGGGTGTCATTTCCCTAATTTCTTTTTCAGTCTGTTTATCTTTCATGTAGAGGAAGGCTACTGATTTGTTTGAGTTGATTTTATAACCAGCCACTTTGCTGAAGTTGTTTATCAGGTTTAGGAGTTCTCTGGTGGAAGTTTGGGGGTCACTTAAGTATACTATCATATCATCTGCAAATAGCGATATTTTGACTTCTTCCTTTCCTATTTGTATCCCTTTGACTTCTTTTTGTTGTCTAATTGCTCTGGCTAAGACTTCCAGTACTATATTGAATAGGTAGGGGGAGAGTGGGCAACCTTGTCTAGTCCCTGATCTTAGTGGGATTGCTTCAAGTTTCTCTCCATTTAGCTTGATGTTGGCTACTGGTTTGCTGTAAATTGCTTTTACTATGTTTAGGTAGGGGCCTTGAATTCCTGATCTTTCCAAGACTTTTATCATGAAGGGATGTTGAATTTTGTCAAATGCTTTCTCAGCATCTAGTGAGATAATCATATGGTTTTTTTCTTTAAGTTTGTTTATATAGTGGATTACATTGATGGATTTCCGAATATTGAACCATCCCTGCATTCCTGGGATAAAACCTACTTGATCATGATGGATGATTGTTTTGATGTGGTCTTGGATTCGGTTTGCTAGAATTTTATTGAGTATTTTTGCATCGATGTTCATAAGGGAGATTGGTCTGAAGTTCTCTTTCTTTGTTGGGTCCTTGTGGGGTTTGGGAATGAGTGTAATTGTAGCTTCATAGAACGAATTGGGTAGTGTTCCTTCTGTCTCTATTTTGTGGAATAGTTTGAAATAACAAAAAACCTAGGATAGCGAAAACTATTCTCAACAATAAAAGAACTTCAGGAGGAATCACCATCCCTGACCTCAAGCTGTACTACAGAGCAATAGTGATAAAAACTACCTGGTATTGGTACAGAGACAGGCAGGAAGATCAATGGAATAGAATTGAAGACCCAGAAATGAACCCACACTCCTATGGTCACTTGATCTTTGACAAAGGAGCTAAAACTGTCCAGTGGAAAAAGGACAGCATTTTCAACAAAGGGTGCTGGTTCAACTGGAGGACAACATGTAGAAGAATGAAAATTGATCCATTCTTATCCCCTTGTACAAAGCTCAAATCTAAGTGGATAAAGGACCTCCACATAAAACCAGATACACTGAAACTAATAGAAGAGAAGGTGGGGAAAAGCCTCGAATACTTGGGCACAGGGGAAAAGTTCCTGAACAGAACTCCAATGGCATATGCTCTAAGATCGAGAATTGACAAATGGGACTTCATAAAATTGCAAAGTTTCTGTAAGGCAAAGGACACTGTCAATAGGACAAAACGACAACCAACAAATTGGGAAAAGATCTTTACCAATCCTTCATCTGATAGAGGGCTAATATCCAATATATACAAAGAACTCAAGAAATTAGACTCCAGGCAACCAAATTACCCTATTAAAAAATGGGGTATAGAGCTTAACAAAGAATTTTCAACAGAAGAAACTCGAATGGCCGAGAAGCACCTAAAGAAATGCTCGGCATCCTTAGTCATCAGGGAAATGCAAATCAAAACAACCCTGAGATTCCATCTCACACCAGTCAGAATGGCTAAGATTAAAAACTCAGGTGATAGTAGATGCTGGCGAGGGTGTGGAGAAAGAGGAACACTCCTCCATTGTTGGTGGGACTGCAAGATGGTGCAACCACTTTGGAAATCAGTCTGGCGGTTCCTCAGAAAATTGGACATAGCATTACCCGAGGATCCAGCTATACCACTCCTAGGCATATACCCAGAAGGTGCTCGAACATATAATAAGGACATATGCTCAACTATGTTCATAGCAGCCTTATTTATAATAGCCAGGAGCTGGAAAGAACCCAGATGTCCTTCAACTGAGGAATGGATTAAAAAAATGTGGTATATTTACACAATGGAGTATTACTCAGCTATTAAAAACAATGAATTTGAGAGGTTCCTAGGTAAATGGATGGAACTAGAAATTATCATACTGAGTGAGGTAAGCCAATCACAAAAGAACACACATGGTATTCACTCACTGATTATTGGATATTAGCCCAGAACCTTAAAATGCCCAAGATGCAACTCACAGGCCACATGAAGTCCATAAAGAATGAAGACCAAGTGGGGGTGATTCGGTCCTTCTTAGAAGGAGCAACAAAATACTCAAGGGAGCAAATATGGAGACAAAGCGAGGGACAAAAACTGAAGGAGGGGCCGTCTGAAGACCTTTCCACCTGAGTATCCATCCCATGTGCAGTCACCAAAGGTAGATGCTGATGTGGAAGTCAGGAAGTGCATGCTGATAAGAGCCTGATATGGATGTCTCCTCAGAGGTCTTCAAGAGTCTGACATATTCAGAGGCAGATGCTCACAACTAGCCATTGAAGTGATCATGGGGTTCTCAATGGAGGAGTTAGAGTGAAGACTGAAGGAGCTGAAAGGATTTGTGGCCCCATGAGGAGAGCAACAATACCAACCAACCACAGCTCCCAGGGTCTAAACCACCAGCCTGGGAGCACTTATGGAGGGATCCAGGGCCTTAGCTGAATATATAAGAGTGGAGGGCCCTGCTGGGCACAGGTGGAAGATGAGATCCTTGACCTCATGAAGGCTGGACGCCCCAGGGGGTGGGAGTTTTGAGGGTGGGGAGGTGGGAGTGGGGGGGTAGATAGAGGTTACATCCACAAAGAAGAAGGAGGAGGTGTGAGGGGATTGGGGGTTCCTGGGTGGGTGGGGGATGGGGTAAGGGGACAACATATGAAATGTAAATAAAACATCCAATAAAAAAATTAAAAAAAAAATTATTTTCTGAGAACTGTGAAAAGCTAATACAGAGCAGATGCAGACATCGCTTGACAAGCAATTCTCCAGTCCTTCTGCAGTTCTGCTGAAATATCTCTTTGGAACAAATAAAGCAGGTGATCACAGCAGTCACGAAATTGGTACTATTAGATTTGGCAACATAAAATATGGCACAAAAATGCAGTACTTCTCACGCACAAAGTCTTAAATATCCTAGGATGACATCAGTACTTCCTAAGCAACTAATTCTTCTAGTCAAATACTCATAAAGCAAAGAGCGTAAGGTAGGCAATAGTGCTTGTTGATTTGCAGGATCTGAAATCACCGAGCAAGCCTTCAGTCACACCTGGTAGAGATTCCCTTAATTCAGTTAATCAACATGGAAATAGCTACTCTAATGTTGAGTCCTGGATGGTATAAAAGAACAAAGTTAGCTGAGCATAAGCTATCATACACTTTTGCTTCATGACTGTGTGAACATGTGATCACCTGACTTCATGACCTTTCTGACACAATCAACTGTACCTCAACATTCACTGCTGTCCCCGAAAACCCATTAAATTTGCTCCTTATCAGATGCTTTGTCACAGCAGTGAGGAAAGTACCTAATACATACAATATTCAAGCCTGCGGGTACCTGGGAATTCTCTGAGTAGAAAACAGGAGATCTTGAGGTTATATGTGTAGCTCTATAGTAGAAGACTTTCCTAAATTTCACAGAGTCCACATGAAGCCTATAGCTCCATGACAGAACCTTTCATAGAATGAACAATGAAGTGTTTGATCCCTAAATCCTTACTCCTGAGAAGAGGAGAGATTAATAAGTTCCTTGCTAATTAGGACATTGGGAACTTTGATTTCCATATGATTTGCTGAATAGAAGTACTCCAACTAAATATCATTCTCATGCTCTACCAAATATCATTTTTAATGCAAATGAGCACTCATTTGAAGAAGGACTTGTATGTGAGGTTCCTACTAGCTCTGATTCATCAGAGCTTCAAAGGGTTTTGAGAAAAAAAATGTACCAAAGATATGAAAAGAGAAGGGTGGTGCTAGAAATGTCCATTCAGACGGCAGTTATAATATAACTAATATCAGGAGATGTTTGGGGGATGCCCAAGTGGGTAAGAGCACTAGTAGCACAAGAGTGAGAGCTTGAATTCAAATCTCCAGAAGAGGGGTGAAATGTTGAGTGTGTTGGCACATGTACTTGTAAACTATCCACCTAGCCAAGTTAGTAAAACAGGCATAGTCACCTGTCAATAAACCCAGTGCCATGGAAAAGCAGCCTAAATCCAGGTTTACAGAATGACTCTCCCTCAAAAGGAAAGTGTAGAAAGTAATAGATCAGAGCATCAGATAGTCTCCCCTGTCCCTTACCCCACAGAGAGGAAGGGAAGGGAGAGAGAGAGAGAGAGAGAGAGAGAGAGAGAGAGAGAGAGAGAGAGAGAGAGAGAGAACACACAACAGTCATAATACAGTGAATCTGGACAAGGATGGGTTTAAAGGGAAGCCCTTGTACACTGTGTGGAGATTTAGATTATTATTTATATCAGAGACTACATAATAGATGTCTGTAAACAAACCAAATAGAGAACTAATTGATAACCCAATAACTCAACTTCTGGGTATATGAACTGTGGTCACTAATCTTGATTGTCTGTAGGACTGTGAAAGGCAGCCTGGTTCTTGATTGAGCTAAGACTAGAATCCCTGGTGATCCTAAAGTGATAGTAGTTGTTTTGCTTGATTCCCAGGCACCAGGTTCCTGGCATGAGACTGCAGCCTTCCACAGCTTTGTGGTCATCAGTCACGTAAGGGCAAGTCTCTGAACCCCTCCACAGATAGAGGACATGACCTTTGGCCACCACAGATCTCCGTTTTAATAAGGTACTTAAAGGTACTTAATTTTTATCATCACTGCTGATAAAAATTAATAATGATTAGAGCCTATTAAAAGAAACTTATTGGTTCCTTAAAATGTCCAAGATAAAATTAACATTTAATCCAGTGCTCTCACTCTTAGATGTAATCTCAAATAAACATTTTTATATGAAAACTTATACAGGATATTATGGGAATTATTCCAAATAACCAACACTAGATGTGGTTCAATTGTAAATGGACTGATGAATGGGCACTCAAAACAGAAAATGATTCAGTCAAACAGAGGAATATGCTGGGAGGATGAGAGGATCATGGAAACATTAAATAAGAATGAATTTCACAATAAGTAGACAAAATGTTACATAGTATTGTTTATGAAGCATCCAAGATTGGTGGATTCACCAGGACTTGTGCTATCAGTGTGAAATTTTCCTCTTTCACTCAGTGTCCCTCTTTCGTTCAAAGACATGGGTCTTTGAACATTTAGAGGAAGTGGGTCACTGGAGGTGGGATTTGTAGTTTTTCAGCCTAGCTTACATTCTGTTCATTCTTTGCTTCCTGTTTCCAGACCCAATATAGACAACTGGCCTCCTGCTCTTGTTACCACTTCTTCCCTAACTGTTACAATGATAGACTGCATCTCATAGAAACAGTAAGCTAAAATAAATCCCTTCTCCATTAAGCTGTTTTTTATAAGGGTTTCTAATCACAGCAGCTCCAGTAAATAACTAAAATATGTCAGAAAATAGATGAGTTTTTGCTCAAAGACTGAAAGAAGGCTGAGAGGATCACCTGCTTAGTAAGTGAGAAATTTCGTTTTGGCTTCATGAAAATGTCTAGTATTATACAGTAATAATTATGCAACTTATTGATGGAACAAGAACTAACAAAATGAGTAGTTTAAAGTAATTAATTTTATGGTATATGAATTGACATTTGAAGGATGGATGGAAAAGGCAGAGAGGAAGATAGCTGTAGAATTAAATGACTGAGAGACTTGTATCCCCATGGTTCCAAGCATAGTGGTTTTGCATGGGCTAAAGAACAAAGAGGCTGATGACCACCTTCATTTTGTCCTTCTTCCTTATATACACCATTGGAGATAAGAGAAACATAATCATTTAAACTTAAGTATAAATTAGTCAAATTAAGTACTCAGTGCCTAATCTATACTATACTAATGGCATTTCAAGTAACCAGTGGACAAATGTGGTTATTGGTTGCATTACTAAGCAGTACAGAATTTGTCCATTAGTCTCCATTTCAACACTGAATACAGGTCCTTGAACAGGGCTGGAGGAGAAGGGGAGACTGGAACATCTCTGCCTAGAAAAAAGACAAAATATGTGCTATTTTTGGCTTGACAATAAAGAGGAGAAATTATCAGCAGAAAGGACACCCAAGGGTTGTAATAGAATCAGGCACCATCTGTCTATATCTCTAGCATGGTCAGAATCTTCACACACCTTTCAGGACTCAGCATACATTGACTCTTGAGGGAAGGATGGAAAGAGGAGCATATAGCAAGCCAAATGGATACTGGTAGGGCCCTTGATTAGAGATTTATTAGCCTATCCTCTACTATGGAGTTGGGTGAGTTTGACATTTCAGGCACAGGAAGAATCAGCCAATGGTCACAAGAAAAGACATTTCCTACCATATGAGTTTATATTCAAATCCAATTAACAAATATTTTAATTTTTGGTCACCAATACTTACCCAGAAAAGATTACTTTCGTATTTAAATCATTCAATCCATGATGATGATTCCTATGCATATTCATGTACATAATCTGTGGTGGTCTGAATGAAAGTGACCCCATAGGCTCACATATTTGAATACTTGTTCTGCAGTTGGTGGGACTATTGGGGAAGGATTCAAAAGTGTGGCCTTGTTGAAGGAAGTGTTTTCACTGTGGAACAAATTGAGGTTTCAAAAAACTCATGCCATTCTCAGTATATTCCCTCCCTTCTGCATGTGGTTCACTATATGAGCTCTCAGCTGTTCCTCCAGCTGCTTGGAACCCTGATCACTCCCTCATCATGAACATTAACCCTCTAAAACCATATGTACTAAATAAACATTCTTCTGAAAGTTGCCTTGATCATAGTGTCTTCTGACAGCAATAGGAGAGTAACTAATATATTACCAAATGCAAGAATTTGGACACACACACACATGAACCCACACATACATATGAATAAAATATGTAGTCATGTCCATATCCATATAATGAATATACATTATATGGAATAAGTTTGTAAAATGGAAAGAGTGAATTCAAGTCCAGCCTGTGTAAACAACTAAGCAATATCTTGTCTCAGAATACTTTTTACAAAGAAAAGGGCTGCAGCTACAGCTGTAGAGTAAAATACCCAGCTAGTATGAGTGAAGCCTCAGATATAATCCTCATTGAGAAACATCCATTGGCAGAGTAGAAAGGCTGACATACTTGACATTACCATGGTGCTAAACTTTCTCCACATCTACCTTAAATTCAGGCCATCCATACTATCTGTATTTCCTAATATGCGTCACCCAGCCTGTGCACTCACGTGATACCCTACTAGGAATTGATTGACTTAAAATATATGCCCGAGAAGCCATCTATTTTTTTATAACCCTACTATTACATCTTCACACATGGAATGATCTGTGGCCTTTAAATAGTTAAAAAGGATACTCTGGGCATGGCTCTGCTCATCTACCTAGCCTCGTCATTCATATATTTTCCGTGAAATGATTTCCAGTTCACTAAGGCACCTTGTGTGTCTCAACAGAGTTTGGTACACACTGCATCCTAACTAGGGCCCTTTATTATTTTCTTATAATATGAGTGTAACCAAAAAGTTTAGCTCATAAAGATTCACAAATACAAGTGTAAAGGGGGAAGTGTCTAACATTTGGAAGGCAGAATGAGAAGCTTCCTTGTTTCATTTTACACACACAGGATATTGATGCTTTTAAGAAAAACTGAGCACCCAGAGAGCAAATAGAAGGGCAAGTTCAATGGTGGTTATCAGGTAAAAGGTGTTTTTTTTAGTAGTCATTTGGAAAACAACTGTTGGGTAGCATATTCAGTTGTAAGATTGCATGTCTAGGATACACCAAACTGTACTTTTAGTCTCTAGCACTTCATTAAGTCAGGCACACTGTCATTTACTATTTTCCCAATATCCTATAAGTAGAGGCTAAAGGATTCTTGGCTACATGGAGCGCTTATGTCCAATTCAGGATACATGAAATGGCTCTAAAATAAGAAAACTCATTGTGTTGTTGTTATTGTTGCTGTTTAAAAAGCATTTATTATTAAGAAGCAGGAAGATTAAAGCTGAATATGTGTTAGAAAATAAAGGAGGGATTTCTTAAGAGAGGACATATTCCCAATGTTTTTATTCAGTTTGAACTTGAGTGATAGTATAGAAGATAGTTGGGTTTGGAGATATTCATCTTTACTCCCTGTCTTATTGTCTTACAAAAAATGGAATCTTCTTCTTAGTCCAAAAGAACATGAACACTGACACACTTTCTTCCCCGGAGAGAACCTCAAAAACCATGATCTGAAAATGATTCAAGGCTTTCAATTGACAAAGACACTTACTTCCACCCTACAGTCTCTGGTCCTCAGAGTGAGTTCAGTTTTCAGAAACAAAAGAGAGACTCAACTGCAGAATCCTTTCTATTTTGTATCCAATTTGAGTTGTAGCATGCAATACTGTTTATTTGATTGAATAAATTTGGATTTTGCCTGGGAAATTAAACTTAAGTCTGTGCCTTCAGGGCTTGAGACTGAAGATGTTTGGATCCCCAGAACTTGATAGACAGTCTAGCTGAACTGTTGAGTTCTACCTGTACACTGTCTCAAAAGTAAGGTAGAATGTGATATAGGATGAAACCAGAGATCTTTCTGCCTTCCACTCCTACCTCTCATACACAGATAATACTACTGAACTCAGTGTTCCTTTCCCCAATTTTTTTTACATGCTTTACAGCTAACTTTTCCTAGTGAATTATTAATAATGCATTTAAGATTAATATAAGATATTTGACCTTATCTGCAGGAGGCACCTAGGATCTCTCTTTGCAGTAATTAACTCTGATATGCACTATTATTTAAGGCTAATGGATTTCACTAGCTACACAGTGTATGCTTGTTTAATAGGCCCATATGAGTCTGTCTATATGCTATGTCTTTCTATTGAGATTTTCTTCCAAGTATGACCTTTCCTATTTTACTGCTCCTCCCAGACAAACACAGGTCTTTTCCACTACACAGAGGCCTTCCTTCAGTTGGGCCACTTGCTTTAGCACTTCATTTAGCATTATTCATTGTTTTGTTTTGTCTTTGTACTTCTTTTTTTTAAAAAATGAATAAAAACTTAATTTTTCTTGAAATTTCAACCTGTTTATCTTTCTGAGAACGACAGAAATGAGATCTCAGAATTAGACTGAGTCTCTGGTTTTCAATCGGTCTCCATTTTGTAGTCTGTTTTCTGACTGTGATCAGAAATAATGATTCAAAAATACAACTTATAATACATGACTGCCTAAAGTCTTGGGAATCCCCAAACCTCCTCATAATTCTATTTGTTAACAAAAAGTAATCATGTCAATAGTTCCAAAGATTTTATTGTCAAAAGGCTCAGGGATAGTTGCATTTAAAAAATATGCAAAAATAAATGCCAAGGTCAGTCATGGTAAATCACAACCGCATTTCCAGATCCTCAGGAGACTAGAGCTAGAGAATTAGTAGAGATCAGGCACTCAGTATCAGATTGTGAATTATAGTGAGCCTATGACTCAAATATTACAATTAAATAGTTAAATGGGACTAGGGAAATGGCTCATTGAGTAGAGTCATTCTGCACAAACATGGAGATCAGAGCTTGGATCCCTAGCATTTAATGAGAAACCTAGCATGGAAGGAGAGACAAGAGGACATCTTGGGACTCATTAGCATGCCAGTATATCTGAAAGAGTGAATTCTAGGTTCAGAGAGAGAGACCATGTTTCAAGAAATAAGGAAGAATACCATTGAAAACATACCTAAGGCTAGCTCCTCTAGCCTAAACACAAGCATAGGTAACTGTATACATACAACCCACACAGCTATGGAAACACACTAGAGAAAGAGAGATGGGATATGAGTGAGAGAAAATGTGAGACAGGGAATTTTTCAGTAGTGATAGTAGTGAGCAGAGAGATTTGTGGAAAGATTTTAGCCAAGAATGTCTTAGGGATTCTTACATTTCCTGCAGTATGTATTATAAACACAATAAGTTCTAGAAAATGTGACCCTAGAAATACAGAGTTCCTGTCAAGAATACAGCACATTTATAAATTTAGAATACATATATTCTGAGTTACTATCTATAAAACACTTGAAGAAATTCTTCAGTTTGAACCATTTTGTTTAGTAAATGCTTGCCTCAGAAAAATAAAACAAAATAAAACCAACAAACCAAGAAAACAAAAACCAGAAAACTCAAATGCAAGAGATCAAAATTCATCTACTATGAAGATACTGTTCTAATTCTGTTACCCTACATACATGGCTGCTGATAGTTAGAAAATTGCTTCTGTCATCATTAAAATTGGGAGATTTTCTGAAAAAAATATAGACACCAAATAAAAAACAGCTACTTGGATTTTATTACACATTGTAGTTGAATCATATCTTCTTGGCTCCAACAGTAGGTTTGTCTGTTGTCTCTATGAACAGAAAATACAAATACTTCTGAATATAGATATTGTTTCCCATGATCAACACCCACCTTTAACATCAATATTCTCTTAAGTATTGAAGAGAGAACCTTAAATGATATAATTCTGGCTAAAAGAAAACCTGTGAACCCTAATGAAACTTTGAGAGCCCACACTGCCTTCTACAGCATAAAATAGAATGGTCATGTTTATGAGTCTTGTCAGATGTTAAAGAGTTCTAAACATGCAGAATGAAATGCTTAATGAATGTTGGGCAAAGCAAGGCCATACTACCTCTATAGTCCAGAGACAAATTGAACCATCATCCAATGAAAAGCCAAATAGCAGGGTTGGCTTTCCATTATGTGAACCAGGTCCTCATAATGTTGTTCATGAGTCTGTGGTAGGAAAAATAAAACTGTGGTGGGACATTATTAGCAAGGCCTTAGTAGTCATATATGTTGTGATGGATCCTCTCTACTATCCACTTGATGGAATACAGAAATACTGTAGGGCAAAATATCCTTGTATGTTTTTAAGAGAGTTTCTAGACTAGGTTGGTAAAGTAGGAAGACCAACACTGCATATAGGAGGCACCATCTGTGGGCTGGGGTTTGGGACTGAGTAAATAAGAGGAAGTGAGCTGAGCATCAGCATCCATCTCTCCCTGCTTCCTGAATATACATCCATTGTGATGAGTTGCCTCACACTCCTGCTCTATGCTTTCTCTGACATGATGGTCAAAGGAATATGTTTTGGCAAAGTATTTTATCACAGTAACAGGAAAAGCAACTAGCTTGGAGGCCATGATTAGACAAGGATATAGAATGTTAGGAATAGCCTGGACATTCCTCATTCTTACTGAAGCCCTCACCAACTAGGAACTACTATGTAGAATTGCAGATTTTCTGTATGCTGGTATCTTAGTCTCCTTTTCATTTCTTCTCTAAGATTGTAAGACCAAGTCAATGTATAAAAGAAACTGTTTAATTAGGTAGTTGAGCCTTTCATGATACCCACAAACATGTAGGCAGAGACAGAGGGGTGGGGGAGAGGGAGAGGGAGAGGAGGATGGAGGGGGAGAGGGAGATGGAGAAAGAGAATTCCTTGGAAATTGTGTGGGTTTTTTAATCTCAAACCCCAATGATACACCCAAATATTTTCACCAACTATTCAAATATATAAGCCTTTGTGAGGTATACTCAATTAAACTTCTGAATCTAGTAACTCCGTGTCTGGATTTCAAAATAGCTGAATTGCATGATGCATTACTCAAACATATCTAAAAGAATACCCACTTAAGATTTAAATTAATAGAACTGAAAATTAAGTGCTTCAGTTTCAATACTTATATTTTTTCTGTTTGTATGGGGTGGGGGCAGGCAGTGTTAGGCAAATATAGAGAAAAAGTATTAAAAATGTAGGACTTGACCTAGCCTGTGTTACATACATATCCATTTTTAATGCAGTTGGCAACCTAGTACCCTCATTTTGGCATGTATATGAGTTAAATCAGATGAACTGTGGAAAGAGTATAGGCTGTAGGAAAACACAGCTTTCAGAATCCACACCCGTTGATCAAAACAGGAGAAACACCTATACTATGCTCCTTAGCAAAATACTTCTTTCTCCTAGATCTCATAAAGGGAGCATGTAGACAGTCATCTAAGCCTTTGAGTACACTAATTCAAGAAGCCTATTGCTCGCTTGTAGCACATAGAATCTGTACTATCATTTTTCTTCTGAGTAAATTTTCCTTGCTATACTGTAATCTGTGTGTGCATTTCTGATTCCTTGAATGAATACCAAGGACCTGAAAACACCCAGTCCAGACAGTGACCCCTAGTAACATGGGAGTCCACATATCACACAAATGTATGCAAGGATACATGTATGTGTCTACAGATGCAGACTAGAGGTCAACCTTGTCCTGACATTGTGTCTATGGAACATATCTACCATGACAGGGTCTTAAGAAATAGTTCTAGCATATATGCATATAATTAAAATGGTACAAAACATAAAAGAAGAGGGGGATGGGATGTGCAGTCACCAAAGGTAGATGCTGATGTGGAAGTCAGGAAGTGCATACTGATAAGAGCCTGATATGGATGTCTCCTCAGAGGTCTTCAAGAGTCTGACATATTCAGAGGCAGATGCTCACAACTAGCCATTGAACTGATAATGTGGTTCCCAATGGTGGAGTTAGAGTGAAGGCCATTGGAGCTGAAAGGGTTTGTGGCCCCATGAGGAGAGCAACGATATCAACCAACCACAGCTCTCAGGGTCTAAACCACCAGCCTGGAAGCACTTAGGGAGGGATCCAGGGCTTCAGCTGAATATGTAAGAGTGGAGGGCCCTGCTGGGCATAGGTGGAAGAAGAGATCCTTGACCTCATGAAGGCTGGACGCCCCAGGGGGTGGGAATTATGAGGGTGGGGAGGTGGGAGTGGGAGGGTAGGTAGGGGTTACATCCGCAGAGAAGAAGGAGGAGGGGTGAGGGGATAGAGGGTTCCTGGGTGGGCGGGGGATGGGGTAAGGGGACAACATATAAAATGTAAATAAAACATCCAATAAAA
>NW_021604680.1:1065462-1066044 GCF_004785775.1 Grammomys surdaster
GGAAGGAAGGAAGGAAGGAAGAGTTCTGATTAGAAGAATTTACTAGGATTTTCGATAATTCAGAAGTTAAGAAGTATCAAATGGCTCCCCCTTACTGATGGATGAATAATGTCTATGTGTTTGTGCAAATTTGATCAAACTTCAAGTTTGCAGTTTCTTGCTGACGTACTGCTATGAAATAAACTAGCCAAAGACCTTTGCAGAAGTAGCAAACTGTTTTGTTTTTTTTCACAACTCTACAGGGAAGATTGGGTGTTCTCAAATGTTTGTGGTCAGGTAAGAGTGTAATTAATGTCTGAGTTAGCTACATCCCACATCTCACATGGTGTAATCGTGATGGGGTTGGCATATTTGGAACACAGGGAAAGCTGTTCCCTCACTTCTTTTTCTTCTTCTCAATTTCCAAGTAGTTCCAGGTTTTCTCCTTTGCAGAGGCCCATATTTAGGAAATTTTGACTATCTCACTAAATCTTGCTCTTCCTGTAAGTGTTCTTCTACCACTTAATTTCCTCATGACTATTTATGTAAAGATTTGCTCTCTCTCTCTCTCTCTCTCTCTCTCTCTCTCTCTCTCTCTCTCTC
>NW_021604680.1:1066054-1107333 GCF_004785775.1 Grammomys surdaster
TCTCTCTCTCTCTCTCTCTCTCTCTCTCTCTCTCTCTCTCTCTCTCTGGTGTGTGTGCATGTGTGTGTTTGTTTTCATGTGTGAGCATATGCAAGTACCTGTGGTGTATGTTAAAGCCAAAGGACAATCTCAAATGTCATTCCTATGACAATGACCTCCTTTATTCTTAAGACAGGGTCTTCTGTAGGATAGAATGCATCAAGTAAGCTAGTTACCTGGGCAGCAAGCCACATGAACCCCACCTGCCACTTCTGTCTCTCTAGAATTGGAATTATATTTGTGTACCAGGAAGACATTTTGGGGGGGGGGGTTCTGAGGATCAAATCTAACACTTCATACTTATAAGTTAAACATTTTGCTCACTAAGATGTCTACAGAGCCCACTCATCAACCTATCCATGAAATCATATTCCTTATTCAGTCCTTTCATATACACAAACAATTTGGGTTCACAAGATGGTTAGTCTTTAAATGCAGATGTGCTTCAATCTGAGATCTAAACAAAACCATGAAGACATGAAAATATATTCAGGATGAAACACATTTACTGTGGGGTAGAGGACCATGAAAAGATAGCATGGTTTCTGGTTGAGCACTTACTAGAGGTGGCTGGAGACCCAACAGGTATCCCTGCAAGGGACAGCATGCATTTTGCCATGCACCCATCCTCCAGGCTCCTGACACAAGGCTGAAAACCTCCATTTTCCATACCTTTCAGACACATAGGGCAATGGCCCTACCAGCCCCTACACAGATAGAGGGTGTGACTACAGAGCACAGAGCCTCAAGAGATCTCCACATTATTGAGATACCTAAAGGCTAGAGGGCATAGCCAATTAAGCGTTACTTCCCAGACTCTTCTCCCTGCAAAATGTATTTAACCTCAGGCCTGCCTGAGAGCAGGGTGGGTACAGGTTCATCCATTTGCTGCTATGACAATAAACCTTTTAAAACCATGGACTTCTTCATGTCTTTAGGGACCGCTATGGAGAACCGTGGAGGGGGCCTTCGACTACTGAGCCACCATCTAATCTCCCACTGGAGGACCTCTCTGTGTTCCAGCCACAGAGGCTGCCAACTCAAGCTAGCTAGCCAAGCCAACCATGACCCAGCCAAGTGAGTCACTGTTACAAAGAGTCTAACTACCCTGAGGTAGTTAGCTCACTGCATGAGATTTTCTTCCTTGTTTCCCTCAGCTGCGGGCAGTCCAGCCCATACACCCTCAGTCTCAACTCTTCTGTGGATCCCAGGCACCGCTGGGACCAGTCTATTCCCACATGCCTTCTTGCCTGGGGGTCCCCATCCAAGTGATCTGACCCCCAAGGGTCTCAGGCTGAGACCTCTCCACACCTGGGCATAGCCCTGTGGTTTCTCATAGCCCAGCGTCCACCCTGCACCACTTGGAGTGAATTCAGTCAAATTCTTGTGTTTCTGCCCTCTGAGCTGCAGTTCCAGCTGCCTGGGGCAGCAGACTCTGGAGAACCACAACTAAGCCCAACAAGACCCATGCCCACATGCGAGTTACAGCTCCAAAATTTACTACTCATTCCTAATCTGGCACACACTCATCAGCAACACAGTACAATGGATAGTGTCTGTAGTTCATCTTCATGACCACATGACTGATAGGGACCAGAGCTGCTATTGTTGCCCAGCATCACAAGAAAGAATCGTACTATTTATCACACAGCACATAAACTACATTTCTATGAAAGTCCACTATGTTTATGGGACTGTGATATCAAATTTTATAGGTCAGGTACTGTGTTTAGTATCCATGTACGTTTCTCAGTGTAGATGTAACTACCTAAGTGTGTTCCACAAATTAAGCCAACAATGTAACAAAGGAACAAATTTACTTTCTTACTTCAGAAACTAAGAAAGTCTAGCAATCTGTATGGAAAGAATTAAGACAAAAAAGTGTATAGTGTGGTAATCCAAGATTAAAATAACTAATTCCATATTATACTTCATTATACTGCTTCAAAAACAACTGTCACATCTTCAGCAAACTGTGAAATTGAAATGTATGAAAAGATAAGCAAATAATTAGAATTTAAAAGCAAACAAACAGAACAGGGAATGGAGAAATGGCTCAAAAAGTAACACATTTTCCCTGACATGAATTTTATTCCCAGATCCATGTAAAAAGCTCAAGAGTACTGGTTATGTTTAAATCTCAAGTGCTGGGAAGTGGGGAATGACAGAACCCTGAGGCTTACTAGCCAGATGAATAATCTAAATTAGGGAGCTCCAGTTCAGTGAGAGAATCATTCTCAAAGAACATTTTGAGGGATGGTACCCTAGGTTGATCTGTGTCCTCCCCATGCACATTATCCCAAACATACCTACAAGAAAAAAAAAACTGTTCTTGGTGACAACAATGAATCAATAACTGAAAGGATTATTGCATGAGTCTTTTGAGGGTACCTTGCTTAGGAACTCTGCATTTTATTTTAGATACTTCTCTCACTATTGCTCACAGAAATAAACACACACACACACACATACACACACACATACACACACACACACATTCAGTGTCTCCATATTCTTTAAAAACATTAACTACAGAGACCGATTTAACAATGAAGAACACCTAGATAATAAATTGTACTAAACTTTGAAAAACCCCAGTTTATGCTACTGAAAATCCAGCTTTCAGTGCTTCATATTTGAATGGCATAAACTTCTTTTGTTTCTGATGGAATTATTTTATCATTCTGAAGCCATTACAAAGACTCTATGGAATTACTTTCCTTTCAGTGAGGTGATGCTGGCTACACAGACTCATATTTAACCCACAAGGAGGAGATTTTATCAGCTATGTTAACCTTTGACATAAGTGATTCTATAAGGTTATTGTGATGATCGATGTGGTTAGTAAGAAATAAAGTGGAAGCTTTCTTTTCAATATTTATTTAGAACAACTTCAAAAATAGCAAGGGAGGAAAAACAGGGAAATGGAACCATGTGCTCATTCTAATTAATAGGAGAGGCGAGAGCGAGATGTGCTCCTCTACTTCAGAAGCCGCAGGTAGAAGAGATCTGAGGGGATTCTCATCCAGGAGCTTGTGGGCTCGCAAGTAATTTACATTTTCAAGACCAAGAGGTTTTCAGGCTTTATTAACCAGTCTGAAGATGGAGTACATCAGAGGCTAGCTAGAAAAGTACTCAAATAGAGCTATGATACCTGTGGCAGATATGAGGTATAGATCTGGTAATAAGAGACCAGAAGAATCTATTTTTAATTTTTAAGATTTAGTTCTCTCTCTCTCTCTTTCTCTCTCTCTCTCTCTCTCTCTCTCTCTCTCTCTCTCTCTCTGTGTGTGTGTGTGTGTGTGTATTTATGTGCTTAAGAATAGGTATCGTCACAGACCAGAAAGCATGTCAGATCAGGTGGAGCTGAAGTTATAGACAGTTGTGAATGGCCTGGCATGGATGATACATATCAAATTCAGGTCCTCTAGACAAGCAGCTAGTGTTTTAACCACTGAGCTATTTCTCCAGGCCAGGAAAGGGACATCTGTTCAGGGCCTGTATTAATTGAGCAATATCTGGTGAATGCTCATCAAGCCTCTGGTCCCAGATGTCTTAGACCTGAGTCCCTCCTCCCACCAATTATTATCTCAGTGCCTTGGGGACGATATTTGACTTCTCAAACTCTACTTTCTCCAAATACGTGACATAACCCATAGCAGTTTCAATCCTGCAGGTTTATAGTGAGAATTCAATGACACAGTACATGTAAATCTCCTTGGAAGCTTCCTAGGATTCACGTAGAAGTACCTGTGATTAGCATTGCTTATCCCCTTTCCCTTGTTTTCTTCACTATTAAAAATCTCCCACAAGGTGGAATTACCTTCATTTTACACGTCATAAAATTAAGCATGACAAACTCCCTCAGGTCTGAACAAACTATCAAATAGTCTACTTAGTTGTCTGCCCTTTGCTTCAAGTCAATATGGTGAATAGCCTTTAGGATAGGAACACTGCTACTTCTAATCCATATAAGTAGAAAGGAAAAGGGCAGATGCAGAGTGTTTGCATAGAATATGGTCTGCTAACACTTCAACATAGCAAGTACTCACTGGAAAAGATGGGAAATGGCCTCATGGGTAAAGTGTTGGCTATGCAAGGATGAAAATATCAGTTCTGTCCTAGAACCCACGCCTAAAGATGGACAATTGGAGATGAGATAGGTAAGTCCCTAAGGCTGCTGGCTACCTAGTCTAGAAAATCAGTGAGACTTAGGTTCAATGAGTAGCTCTGTCTCAAAATAAGAGCAATTGATAATGACACTGAACATAACCTTTGGCTTACACACACACACACACACACACACACACACACACACACACACACACTTGTATCCTTAGACACATATGAACACATACACTCATATACCACATACATGATAAGTAATACATTTAAAGTTTTAAATGGTGAAAGTAAACAAGTAGCTCAGGCGTTTTTTTTCTTACCGTATAATGCATTTGCCCATACTCAGTAACTAAGATGTCTTGCTCTGCCTCTAAGCTCAAAGCACATTTTCAGTGAGTGTGGTTTAGATACCACATAGTAACAGCACTTCTCTGTTTCTATTTGAGTGATTATAACCTTCACCACAGACTGATAGTTCCTGTCGTTTCAGGGAACTTTGGCTTCCACACTTCACTCTGGCTTCCTTCCTCAACCCAGACTCTAAACCATAGCAGTGAGTCTAATGGCCTGTTTCTCTTTGCTAATTTATCTATTAATTTTGCAAATGGACTATTTCATGGGTAATAAACCTTAGCTTTGGAAACATGATATTCTTAGTAAAACCTGTCTTGAAGGATGTCTAGGCATCTTTCGTAGTGGAAAGAGAATTGTCTGGAATAGCTGTTCACAACATACTCTGCCCTCAGTGTATCACATGCATAAAATGATGGTTCAACCAACAGAGCAACACAACTAGTCATCTGTGAATTGTAGCTGCCTAAAAGTTTGCAGGCCTGAAGAAAAATTTGCTATTGCTATTTTTCTGCTGTGAAAATAATAAAATTAGTTGTACATATACTACTATGTACAGATTCAATGAGAGGCTGAATTGAACAAATTTAATACATGAAAAGTAATTAACGGGCAGGAAAGTAAACCTAAATATCCTTTGGAAGAAATGCTTCTTAGCTTCACCTTGAAAAGAGCAGACAAGTCTGTGGAGTAAAACATGTGCTCTTGCCGGGCGGTGGTGGCACACGCCTTTAATCCCAGCACTTGGGAGGCAGAGACAGGCGAATTTCTGAGTTCGAGGCCAGCCTGGTCTACAGAGTGAGTTCCAGGACAGCCAGGGCTCCACAGAGAAACCCTGTCTTGAAAAACAAAACAAAACAAAACAAAAAAAAATGTACTCTACAAGCATGAGAACCAGAGGTCAAATCTCTGGCTCCTATATGATTTGTGGGCATCTGTGAAGACATACATGTAATGTCAGAGTGCCAGACAAAGAGACAGAGGATCCCAAAGCAAGCTGATTAGCTAGACTAGCTTAACTGGCAAACTGTGGGTTGGACTAGGGGTGGGGCTTTGATTCAATATATTCAGTGGAAAGCAATGGATGAAGATACCTCATGGCAAGCTCTGACCTGCACCAGCACGTATATATACAGTTGAGGGAAAGAACAGTCCATGGCATGTATGAGACCTAGCGCTGGAAAACAAACCAAAATCAATTCATTAATCAAATAGCCCGGAGTATAAGCAGTGTTCCTTTTATGTACAGTGTGCATAAAAGGAACATACTAGCACCTAACTACTGGTAAATGGTAGTCACCGTTCAGTCATACTCCACGTATAGACACTCCTAAATAACTAAGACAAACTAGAACCATTGTTCAAATTGTTCTTCTGAGCTTCTGAAAATATTTGGTTTCATCTCAATAAAATATTCTCACTAAAACAACCATGGTTACAAACAAGCGCAAGGCCTCCAGTGCCATTACCCCTTGCAATAACAAATCCAGAAACAATTATCTTATATGGTTGGATGTAAGATGGTTATGATAATCCCTGTTGTTATTCACATGTAAGTGAATTGAGCAAATATTTTGAGTTAAGTATATGAATAATTTATACTGTTTTTTTTTTCCAAAACCCTTTGTTGTTGCCTGGGAAGAAAACACAATTCATTAGAAAATTTGACAGTAAATTCTGAATTTGAGAACTGAGGTAGGAATGTAGGGTCAGACATGGGACAGGACTATAAGCCATAAAGAACTTAATTCTGGGCTCCTGCAAGTAAGAAAGGCTATCATGTGAACTGCTTCACATTTACATAAGGCTATAGGATACTTTCCAGTACACAAAATCAACTAGTGGAAACAGCCTCAATGGGTCCACTTATCCAAAAACTCTCTGCTCTTTAGCAATTGTTAATTTTCAAACCCAGGGCAAATGGCTGCGGTGCCTATTTAACATGTCAAATTGAATTTAGTCACCAGGTTCTCCCTGTGATCTTTCAGTCCATACCTGTCACATGGCCCTCCTGCCTGTCATACCCAGACCCCTACCATGTCCTTTCCAGCCCAGGGGACTAGACTGCTTTTCCACATATAATAAAAAGATTGATTGTGGTTACCTGTTCTCTTTGTACCTCCTGACTGTTCCATTCAGTTGCCCTCTCTCCCCTCTTTTGTTCCCTTTCCCTTCTCTCCGCACATGACACAGTTCAGTCTGGCCATAACCACCTCATAGAGGTTCCTCCCTCTGTCTATGCTTTCCCAGATATCTATAGTAAACCTTCTCTACCATACTTAGGGACAGTCATGTTTCTTTTCCTTTTTTTTTTTTTTTTTCAGAAATAAGAAGGCCCTGGATCTTGAGAGTAAATTCTGAATTTGAGAACTGAGATAGGAATGTAGGGTCAGTAAGAAGTAGTAGTTAAGAAGACTTCAAAACTTGCCTGGGCCCATACTCACCATTCTTAGTCATTTTCAATAAGTCTGAAATTTTAGTATTAACACCCCATGACTTAACCAACTCATTGTTTCAGACACAAAGGACCTCATCAAGGTGTCACAGGACGCTCTCAAGCACCCTGTCAGTAGAAGAATCACATCAGAGGAGTTAGTTTAGTGATAGTAGGTTTGTCTAGAATTCCGAAGACCATGAGTTCTTTTGGCACATGCATGTACACATATGAACACATATAAAATCTCACACACAGACACACACACACACACACACTCACTCACGCACAAGCACACAGACAAATAAAACACACCAGCTCTCAGCTTCAAGAGGATAATAGAGCAGATAAAAATGACCCTGTCAAAAAAAAAAGAATGACAGTGTCCCAAGTAGGCAATTTACGTAGCCTCTTATTCCATATTCTAAGGTTTTAATTGTTTCCTAAGGTATTTTTAAATACAGCAATAAAATAATACCATAAATCAACTTATTTACTAAATACACTGGTAGCAACATAAGATAAAATGGATACAACAAGGAATGCCTCAAATGTTATTAGATTACATTTCTAAATCCTTTCATTGATGCAAGCTGGTGATTACTTAATCCATAAGTCACATAAACATTAGGTTCGACATACTGCTGGTCAAGGAATGGTTGGTTTCAGGAGACTGAAGGTAGCCAGAGGTAAATTGTAATTAGGTTTCAGTACTACATTCCATCCTGTCCACAACATGGACTTTCCAAACATTTAGCTACCTTGCAGAAAGGTAAGCGGCAGGTGCTCTTTTTTGAGGCAGCTTTTGCAGAATTGCAAACGTTAAAGTTCAGATAGCAACAGGTACAGTGGAGGGAATCTGTCCTTCTAAAAGCTAGGAAGGCTGAGACTAGATCATTACTTGGATCCTGGGGGTAAAACCACGAGCTGTCACCCTGTTCTAAAAATTGGGAAGAAAGAAACCCACAAAACAAGAGCCAAGTAAGTTATTTCTGAAATCCAAGAGTGACTAGTCCTGCTTACTCTACCTCTAAAACAACAAAATACAGGCCGAGCTGCACCAATGGGCTGCTGCGGAATGAAACTAATTAGCCTAAGATTCCATTGTTATACCCTCCCCCACTCCTAAGATTCCATTGTTATATCCTCCCCCACTCTAGTTGCTCTATGTCCTCTTAACCAGAAGCAAGCAGACTTGCTTCCTTCAAAGTACTCTCATGAAAGTACTGTTGACATTTTGTCTAAATTCACACTCTCCTTGCCAAATCTCTACTCACATAGTGTGAGGGCAATTTAATTTAATTCAGGGCTCAGTGGGGCTGCGAAGCTGGAGTCGCTGACTGTATGGTTTTATTAAAACAATAGCAAACTTCTGGTAGCCACTCAGTTGCTGAAGACTCTTATTTCAATTTGAGAGAACTAGAGATTGGCAAGGAGTCAATAAGCAACCTTAGAGAATTAGACTGCCAGAGAGATTTTGAAAAGCTCCAAAGTGCCCCTAGAATCTCTAAGCTTCTCTTATTGGCAAAAATTGAAACACTCCAGAAAAGATTTTGAAAGACAGGACACCATATACTCCTTTCTGCCTGACCTGGATGATATGCACAGCCAGAGAGAAGGCTAAGGATGCTTCTGAAAATGTGTGAGGTTCAGAGGTATACCTTTGTGAAGAGATCACCTTGGGTAAGGGCAATTAAAGAAGCTTCACCAAACATTGGCTGGCACTTAGCTGTACTTACCCTTATGTAGTTTCTAAGTAAAGTAGGTCTGTTTATTCTACCTCTAAAACAACAAAACATGGGCTAAGCTGCAGCAACCACTTTTTAAGTGATTTTCCAAATTAAATAATAAAAAACAAGAGAAATAATGAGTGAAAGAAAAATATAAAACTATCAGGGAACAAACAGGTCACAAATTTCTGGGTATAAAGAAAACACAGTATTAGTTTAGGTATATTTGTAGATTTCTAAATGATAGGCTGAAGAGCAACAGCAGTGTACCAAGGACTTTGTAGGCACCCAGTAAGAGCAGTCACAATATATTATTTATGATGGGTGGTTGGCAATTAAATTATTTGTGGTGGGAGAGTAGGGACTGGAAATGGAAATATCGACATTATATTATGAAAAAAGCCAATTTGAAGAGGGCCACTGAATACCTTCCTTGTCTGAGCTGCGTCTAAGAAACAGCATGTTAGAAGTGGTGAGACGTCTCCTGCAGGAGACGTAGATCTCTAATGTTCTCATGGCAAGATGCTTTTTGAGTGCCTTCCTCATACCACTATCCCACTTCTATTCTTGGGGTAATTTTTACTTTTTAAAAATATAACCTCCTATTTGTACTTCTAATCATGAGTCCATCATACAATTCATGGCCTTGGAACAGAAGTGCTTGGAATCAGGGAACTTCTAAACTTTAGTTTATAGTAAGCCAATGCTAAGCAGTTTTCTCTGGACTTCTAATTTTCTTTGACTTTCATTGATAACACAAAGGGCCTGCTTGCCTTTTCCGCCGCTGTTCTTCCTCCTGGTGGCCATCAGGATTTGAAGTTTGTCTTTACTATTGCTTTTCACTCAAATTTTAATGAAATTATTCTGTGTTTCCTTCTGAGTCCATTTTTAAATCTTTTATTAATGAGACTAAAATCGCAGAAAGGGATGTCAGTTTCCCTGGTAATAACAGGAATAACAGGAAGCATGAATAAACCTGTATACATACACAAGGACAAACAGTTGCCAGGAAGTGTCCTGAAGGACTGATATTTTGGACTCAGCAAGCAGGGAGCTAAGAAGAGGAAAGAACCTTGCCACAGTGGCCCATTTGGAACTCTGTCTATTTATGATATTTATCAGACTATGTCTTGGCACACATAGGTCTCCATCATGCCATCTTGTATATAATACTGAATTCCATTTGGAGAATGGGAATGACTCAGAGTAGCTTTCCTAAATATTGTGCTTCTGTAGGTATCTTAGAGTAGAGAAGGTACAGTGAGGAGATGTGTCTCAAGGAGATATTCATAAGTCACTGAAGCAGAGTGCTGGAGTTGTCAGAACTAAGAAGTACCTAACTTAACTTGGTATGGGAGGGCTTAATAATGTACATCTCTTATCTGCAAAGAATCTTTGGTCTGTGTAGCTTTTATCTAAATAAATGTTTACCCAGGTACCTTTAAAGGACTCTGAATCAATCAACCTTTCTTTGATTCTTTTTTGCTATCTTTGTTTCTTTCTCTCTTGTTTCCTTCTTGCTTTCTTTTCTAAATGTCCATATATGAAGATTAAATTTCAAATTTTTATATCTTCAAGCCTCAAGATAAGTGCACACTAGGTTAAAAGGAAGTACAAAGTTAAACCAGCACCAAGCCACTTTAGATACACACAACCACATAAACAAAGAAATTAACCAAGAAAGCAATCTTGTTTGACCTCCACAGAAACAGTAATGAAAGTTGGCATTATCAGAGAGAGAGAGAGACAGAGAGAGAGAGAGAGAGAGAGAGAGAGAGAGAGAGAGAGAGAGAGAGAGAGAATGCTATTACATAGGACAGTGGTTCTATCCTTTTGCCTGCAAAATTCATGACATGCTTGTTTACAAGAGCTGAATACTATTCCATTGGGTAAATGAGTCATTTTTTCTGTATACATTCTTCAGTTCAGGAACATCTGGATTGCTTCCACTTTCTGGCTATTAGGAGTAAAGCTGCAGTGAACAGAGTATAGTGTGTGATATCATTCTGAGTGTCATAATCCAGATCCCAAAGGACATGCATGTCAAGTACTCACTGATAAGTTGGTATAATCCAAAAAGTGCAGAATACCCATACACCCACACCCCACAGACCCAATGAAGTTAGACAAGAAGGAAGGCTCAAGTGAGGATGCTTGAATCCCACTTAGAAGAGGGAACAAAATTGTCATGAGAGGCAGAAGGAAGGAGGGACCTGGGCAAAGATGGAAGGGCTAGGGGAATAAGAGGGCAGGATCAGGCATGAGGAGAGATAAAAGAGAGAGTCTCAGAGGGCAGGTAGTATAAATGGAAATAGCAGCTGCCAGGGGAGGGGCATGGGGAAGATCTCTAGCAAGTCCCAGAGGACTGGGATGATGGAGACTCCTAGGAGTCAATGCAGTGAGCTTAGTTGAAATGCCCAACAGTAGAGATATAGAACCTAAAGAAACCAACTCCAGTAGTCAGTTAGCATCCACAGAGGAGGGATGTGGATACCAACCCACATACAAAACTTTTGACCCAAAATTTGTCCTGTCTAAAACAGAGCAGAGATTGAAGGAATGTCCAACCAGTGACTGGCCCCTATTGAGACCCATCCCATGGGCAGGCACTAATCCCTCACAATAGTAATGATGCTTTGCTGTGCTTAAAAACAGAAGTCTAGCATAGCAGCCCTCTGACAGGCTCTCACAAGCAGCTGACTGAGACAGATGCAGATACCCACAGACAAACACTGGATAGAGGTCAGTACCCCTATGGAAGAGTTAGGGGAAGGGTTGAAGGCTCTCAAGGAAATGGTAACCATACAGGAACACCAAAAGTATCAACTAACCTGGACCTCTGGGAGGAGCTCCAAAAGCCTGAGTTACGAACCAAAGAGCGTACACAGACTGGTCCGAGGCCACTGGCACATATGTAGCAGAGGGCTACCATGTCTCGCGTCAGTAGAAGAAGATGTGCCTAACCTATAGAGACTTGATGGCCCAAGTAATGGGGATACAGGTAGGCATCCTCATAGAAACAAAGGGGAGGGGAGATGAAGAAAGGAACTCTGCAAGTTGGGACCAGGATGGGGGGCAGCATTTGGAATGTGATTAATTAATTAATTAAAAATATTAGCATATGAGAGAAGCCTATTGACCAAGAACAGTGGACCCTCCCTTACCCAGAGTGTCAAACTCAGCTTGCTCAAGAAAAGCTCATTACATAAATGTGGGAGAGTCAGCTGCTAAATTCTTGACCTATAACAGGTCAGGCCTGTCTTTCCACAGCTCACTACCTCAGTCTGATTCTTGGGAATGACTTTCTCCATCTTATTAAACAGTCATTTTTTATTTATTACTAACCATTTGTCTCTTGTGAAATTATCTTGGAAAATGAGATCCTGGAATGTTCAGTCACCCTGAACTAAGATGGTAACCACACCATTATCCAGAAACTATGGTTACATCAGCTCAGTCATTTCCCACAATGTATTAGTGGGGAGACTGTAAAGCTTCATCTTTCTTCCTACACTGTGAAGACTGAGAAGGGCACAACCCTCATTCCCAACAGGGCTGCTCCTGTGATAGCTTTGAAAACTTAAGTGTTCTTTAGTCCAGAGCAGTAGCGACAATGGTGTGGTGATTACTTCCAATAGCAGTAGATTCTGAGATGGCACCAGGCTCTGTTTCTATTAAGAAAGCACATGGATATGCATCCACGTCCAATGGATCCCCACTCCTCCCCAAGAAAAAAAAAATTGAACGTTTACAGATGCAATTTAACAAGTCTTCCCTGTGAGAAGTTTGAGATTCTGCAGGTCATAAGTTCAGGAGCATGTACTGAGTACCTGTAAAATGCCAAGAACTGTGCTGTGAGACGGCAGAGTGAGGATGGGGCTTGATACTAAAAGTGACCATACTTTTCTTACTTTGGCACTTTTTGGGTGGTGGGGAAACACAGTCCTAGCTTTTGTTTCTTTGTTTATTGCTTCCTCATTTGTTTCTCTCTTTCTTCCATAAGAATTATTTTTATTGTGGCTGAAGGGGTAGTTCAATAATAGCAAGTACTGCTGGAATTTGGATCCTAGGATTCATGTCAGGCAGCTCACAACCATGTACAGTAACTCTAGATCCAGGGGAATTAAATACTCTTCTTAAATCCCTTGACATTTTTAAACACACACACACACACACACACACACACACACACAATTAAAATGAGAATCTTTTAAATAATTGATTTTATGTTTTAATTTTATGCATCTCTGTGTGTTTATGTACATGCATGCAGTTGTCTGCAGAATCCAGAAGAAGACATTGGATGCCTTGGACCTGAAATTACAAGGAGTTTGTTAGCTGCTCAATGTGGATGCTGCAAACCAAATTCAGGTCTTCAGAAAGAGAGTAAGTAAAATACAGGATCAGGCACATTCTTGCCCCAGCTTCTCCACTGCTATGCAGGGTACACAGAACCAAAGCAATGTTAGAATTTTCTATTTCCTACCCTTAAGCCATTATGAATGGCACAATAAGCTCACAGTGTGAAGGTGACCTTTGTTAAAGCGAGTGTGCACATTCTGTCTTTCCCTTTGTAATCTGCTTCATTCACTGAATGTTTTTATACGTATTCAAAAAGACTTTTTAACATAATGACTCTAAATGATACTTGTCATTTTTTTCTTTGGTTTTAGAGCTATTGGTGATTTATATTAGATTTAATCTATTTTACTTGTATGTCTGTATCTTGCTTGGCTGGTGCTATTATTGTTAAAATGGCTTTTCTGAGTGGTACTGTGGACTGAGCCATCAAGTATAAGTTTCTTGTAAAGAACAACCCTAAATAAAACCAAAAGAGATGTGCAAGTGGAAAAAACATAAGAAATTCAATTTCCGAAAGATCATAACTCTGCAATCACCGAGTGCAATGACACAGAAATAGCTGAAATGCCACACAAAGAATTCAAATGTCTTCTCATAAAACCACTAAATAATAACTGGAGAGTTGGCTAAAACAGTTAATAGTACATGCTGTCCTTGTAGACGACTCAAGATCAGTTCCCTGTACTCATATCAATTCGCTCACAGCTCTGTATAACTGCAGTTTCATAGGTTCCCAGTGCACTCTGTCTTTCTCCGACACCTGCACATGTGTAATAAAAATAAACTCATACAGAAACACACATCCACAAAAACTAAAAATAAATATTAAAAGTAAAAACTACTGATTATAAAGAAAAAACCTACACAGGTAGATAGAGGACACAAGAAAGCCAGTGCAGGTTTTGGGATGTGATAAGATAGTAATGAAGAAAAATAGATCAGTAACATGGGTAAGGAAACTCAGCAAGGAAGGGAACTGGGATCCAAAAAAAAAAAAAAAAAAAGCAAGCAAACTCATGGTCAAAAAGAAAAGGAAAAAAAAAACCAAACACATTCGAAAAAGCACAAATTGAAGCAGTGTATCTAGAAAAGATTCCAGAGAAGAAACTTTCTGCACTGTGAGCAGAAGTAAGACAGAGAAAGTTCCTTCAAATATCAGTAAAGGTAAATACACAGACCGGCATAATGACACATCAGAGAACTTTGAAGTAATCAGGAGACAGTACTTACGACAAAATATAGCTGAATAAGGAATGAAGAGAAACCAGACCTAGAAAGTCCACTTAACAAGGAATTTCAGCCTTTTCAGACAAGTCAATAAAAACAGCATACCCAAGATCAAAGTTCAGTTTAATTAAAATGTAGATATAAATATTTTCTAACAAATAAATAAAACATGTTTAAAGAACTGTAGAACAATATGACAACAACAAATAAAAGTTTATGAAGCAATGGATGTAAAATTTTATTGTGAAAGTTAACAGAGAAAGGAGTGGGGAGGAAATAAGACTATGTTGTGGAAAAGTTTTGAACATTATTGAAGTTAAATTAATATTTATACAAACTATACAGTATTCTCTCTTTCTCTCCTCTCTTCCTCCTCTTCTTCCTCCTCTCTCTCCTCTCTCTCTCTGTGTGTCTGTATGTGTGTGTGTGTGTATGTATGTATGTATGTATGTATGCATGTATATGTGTGTTTTGAGATTAGATTTTGAACTCACAGTTCTCCTCCCTCAGTCTTCTGTATGCTAGCATCAGAGGAATATACTACTAAGGCCAGATTTACTGTTTAAATTATGATGTCAATTGCTATTTGAGTATAAGAAGTAGTAAAATACAAAATAAAATGAAATAATATGAAGGAAGTAACAATGAAATGAAAAAATTAATTGTTATCTTATAATACATCTACATAGCAAAAGAGAAGAAAATAGAATGAAGTACTGAATAAATAGTTTCAGAAACAGAAACAAATTCAAACAGAAAAATAGCAATAGCAGAATGCACTCCCATTCATGACTGCATTAACAGTAAATAAGTAAGAAAAAGTAAATAAGTAAATGTACACAGTAGATGAAAAGAGGAGAACATATTTTTTAAAGATATGACTATATTTTGTGATATCTATGAAATAGTCAAAGAAACAAATATGTTGAAAATAAATTAATGTTAAAAGACAATACATGAACACAGCTAAAATGAAGCTAGGGTAGCTGCAGTAATACCAGAGAATGTATGCATTAAGAAGTTGATATTACAGAGAAAATATTTTATAATCATAAGAAAGGCATATAATCAGGAGGTTATGTAGTCACTATAAACATATATGCATCTAGTGATAAAATCAGGAAGCACTCATGGGAAACAGTGCTGAGATGTACATGAGAGCAACAGTAGTTAGAGAATCCAATATTCTAGTGTTCTTTGTAAGCAGAGCCAAGCAGAACATTATCCAAAACACAGAAGACTTAATAGTACACATCAACTCCACATTATATTGATAGGACAGTACAAATATCAGCTTACAACAGATTTTTCCAATTGTGAATGGAATGGAATCTTCTTCAGAATTTTCAATACTCAAAGAAGACTCAAAAGACTTCAAGTAACTGCCTTATTACTTAAACTGAGCAAGAGAAAGAGAGAGAAGAATAAAAGCATGAATAGAAGAGGACATGTGGATACTGGAGCTGGGGCACTGAAAGAATGGAACAGGATAGAAGTAAGAAGGTCGACCACTTGCTCCATTTGGTTCTTTACTGTTGTAGCAAAATATCTTGAGAAAAGCAAATTAGGTAGAGAGGATTTATTCTGGCTTCTAGTTTCAGAGGCATGGAGTCCATCATGGAAACAGGCAGGGAAGACATGGCAGCAGTAACAGAATCTTCTCAAACAACATCAGAAGCCAAAGGCCAGCTGTTCAAATGCATGAACTGTTCAAATGTTTGTTCAGAATCAAACTACCATAATTGGTAATGAGTAGATGGTATTATTCTGGGATGATAAATATCCTAAAACTAGACTATGGTAGTGTTTATACTCTGAGAGTACTAAAACCTACTCCATTAAATATCATAGTGATTAAATGTGTGGTAAGTTGAATCTATATTAATGAATCTTTAGATGATTGTTACTTTCATATATTTTCATCATAGTGAAAATACTTAAGATTTTGGACTAAAATATTTAAATTGAACCTCTACATTTTTCTTTCTGGCTATGTGACTGTTTAGAAGTCACTCATTTTTCTTTGCCTTGTATATGACTCTATAAATAAGACAAAGTTATATATGTGATGATTCATTTATATCATGTCTTTTGCAATTAGCCTACTGTTCTAGCACAGGGCACACATTCAATACATTAATATTATTATTATTCAATAGATATGTTGTACAAAAGCTGGCCCAGCATTCAAAACATATTTGAAAGATTATATGTCCCCTCATATATGATTTTTAAAATAAATAAATTGAGTAAAACATATACTGGATGAACTAGTCACTATCATAGATATATAAAGGAAGTACAACAAAAGATAGATTAGGTTTTAATATGATGGAAAGTTTAGAATAAATTATCCAGACCTTTAAATTAGGACAGCACTATGATTATTAAAAATAAACTCAACATGTGTTATGATAGTGACCATATAAATCCTTTGATCTGCAGGAAAGATATCTCACTAACTAGAGTACCTGCCATCCAACCACTGGATACAAATACAAAACAGCACAGGGTGAGTTTTGATTTCCAGAGATCACAGAAAGTAAGAGAATACAGGGTGTTTCTGTAATAGCAGCACCCCACAGGAGGTGTGGGAAGTGGAGATAAGAGAATTTCTATAAAGTTCCTGGGCTAGCCAGGTAGGTTGGGTTATGCAGTGCTAAAAAATGAAGGATCATGTTTCAAACAAGTGCAAAATGAGAATGTATAGCCAAAGTTATCTTCTGACCTAGAATGTTTTCTGGCATGTGCATACACGCGCGTACACACACACACACACACACACACACAGTGAGAGAGAGAGAGAGAGAGAGACAGAGACAGAGACAGAGACAGAGACACATAGATTTTGTTTTAAGATAAAATAATCTATGATAAACTACCTTGGAGTTTAGATGACTCATACGAGTTAATTTTGCTAGCAGCAGATCAGGAATAGTTTTCTTGAAAAAATTTGGTGTGGGATACTGGGGATGGAATTCAGGGTCTGCTAGGCAAGGATTCTATTACTGAGCCGTATTGCCAGACCAGGAATGGTTTTCTTTGAACCTCACCCCATGGCCTTCATATTGACATAAAACCAGTTAGCTCCTAACCAGAGCTGCAGTTTCTTATACACACAATTTTTGACAAAAAAAACAAAAAAACAAAACAAAAAAAAAAACAAACCATGCTTTATCTCAGAATTTATTTTAAAATTTAGAACGTTCGGTACTTCTGTAGTAATAGTATTGCTTGATAATGAATATGCCAGCAATTATACAGTGATAATAAAAAGAGTTGATGTCAAGGACAGGGGAGAAAAGACAGAGAAATTTGCTTAAGCACACAGGATTAATCAGAATCTGATGTTGTCATGCAGAGATGCAGGTGGCTCAGGTGTGCTGGGCACCCTCTGCCTCCAGACTCTGCTGTAGAAAGGGAAGTGAAACAGGCCATTCACAGGCAGAACTCCTACATGTGTAGAATCAAGAAATTGTATGGAAGCCAGAGCTGAAGGACAAACAGGGAAGGTGAACTAAGAAGTGGTATGCCAAGAAATATATATCATTTTTAAGTAGATTAGCTATGAAAGCTTGCTAAGAAGACAGTATTTATACAGAATTTCAAAATAGGGAAGGAGAAAGAGAAAACTAAAGCACAGATTTACATATATGAAAACAAACATCCAAATGCTTTAAAGTTGACTTCATGTGACATCAAAACTGTAAATGACAAAATACATAAATACAAAAATGGGATTCATCAAGTTACATATTTTATTTTGCACAAGTGGATCAGGCCACCACCAGATAGACTTGAGAAAGGCAGGAGTGGAGCCATTCCATGCCTACTTCTACCTGCTCTGGAACAAGTTAATCAACACATCCCAGTGAGAGGAGAATAACAATCAATCATGTAGGGAAAACACATTGAGTCTTTCCCCATGCAAATAAAGCATTAACACCTCAAAATGCATCAATAGAAAACAACTACCCCCCCCCCCCTAAATTTCACCCCAGTCTTCAATGTTTGTATAGTCCATGTCCACATGGAATAATGGTGTAAGTTATTTCACGTAGGATCATTTGAGAATAGCTGTTATACTGAGCAGTAATACTGGGTGAAGATTTCTCTCTCCTGAAGCATTCATCTCTGGACCTTCGACCAGCCTTGCAGGTCATGCTCATGCTGCTGCTGCCCCTGCTTCTGTCACAGTAGACCTTGGCTACCTGTCCTACACAGGTCACACAAACCTTGATTCTCTTCTAAGAGCTGTATCAATTCTGGCTTTCTCAGCCAGACCAAGATCAAAGGAATGTATTCATCCACGACTTGCTTTACAACTTGGACAGATAGAGGAGGACATTTTATGTCAATGTTAATATTAAGTGAAACGAAAACCTATAGAATGGAAAAGAATATTAGCAGTCACTATGTATCTGATGGATCTAGTAGCTAGTGTAGGGGGTGTGTGTGTGTTGTGTGTGTTCTATCACAATAAAAAAGAAAATCAGCTTAGAGAAAGGACAAAATTTGAAGAGACAATTCTCTAAAGGACATGTACAGATGGCTGACAAGCACATGAAAATATCTTATTAACTATTAAAGAAAGCAACTCAAATTTGAAAAATCACATCAAATCCATTGTTACTTCCTAGGAAGTATAAAGATAGGTGTTAGTGAGGATCTAGGGAGATGCGGTGCCTATAGAAGACCTCAGGAGCCACTGTTCTTCCATCACTATAAGGAGCCTCTGAAGTCTAAAATTGAGAAGAAAATATACACTGCCTTCCAGGTTGAGAATAAACCATTAAAGCGAGGGATATGGTACGGTGGGTAAAGTGCTTGCCATTTGAGAACCTCATCAGCTCCCAATACACATAAAAATCCAGGTGTGGGTACCCCTGTAATCACAGAAAGGATAATCCTAGAGTCTCACTGGTCATCCAGTCTAGCTGAATAGTTTCTGGTTCAGTTAGAATTCAATTTCAGAAAATTAGGCAGAAATTGACTGAGAACACTTGACATTAATTCTTCCTTCCACTTCTGTGAAAGCTAAAGTTATATTTTAAGTTGTAATCACTGGACCTAAGAAATCCATAAAACAAAAATGTCTGTAATATGTAAGCTTACTTGCCCAAGGACAGATACTTCATGAAATCTTGAAGGTGATTGTTTATATGACAAGCCACATGTTTTCACTGCACTAAACTAGTGTGTTTGACAGAATTGCATGGAGTGTGTTTAATTACATGTTATGAGGTGATACGCAGGCAGGAAGTATGTCTGGGTATGTTTCCCCCTGATTGGACCCAGTGGGCAATGCATAATCTTATGCATTTGTCTTTATAAGCCATTGGAAAATGTAACTTATCTCCATTTTCTGGGAATCCTGGAATGGACACAACCAAGTCTATCATCCTGGCTACTATTTTATTAAAGCTTGTTTTCAAATTTGGCTCAAAACTGTGGTAGTGGTCTTAATCTTCCCTTGTAAAATTAACAGCACCCTATAGGCAAGTGTACCTTACCTGCACATCCTTCCACCCCCCTTCTATCTTGTCTCTCTCTTTGTCTCTGTCTCTCTGTCTCTAACACACACACACACACACACACTTACAAAGAATATACCTAGTAGTGTTTCATAAGAGAGAACCTTGCTGTTGAGAAGGCAGTTTCTGACCATAGCCTTTGTTAGATATACTAACGGGTATTCACTGCAGTGTATACATGCTGAGGAACCTGAGGTGCTTATTAGGAACATCTAGTCTCTAGACTTTTAAGTGCATAACAGACTTGATGTGGTAATGTGTGCCTTTTAATTTTAGGCTGAAGCAAGTGGATCTCTGTGTTCTGGATCAGCCAGGGCTATATAGACTTTGTCTCAAAACAGTAGGGTGTGTATAATGGACTGGTAGGTGGTTCAGCATGGAAAGGTGCTTGCCACCTAGCTGGTGACCTGAGTTTGATTTCTTGGATCCTCTTGATAGGAGAAAAGTAATTCACAGCTTGTCTTTTAGCCTCTATACAAAGTGCAAAGGCACACATGTGCACACATGCATACAAAATTGCATAAATATAAAAATTGCACTCCATGGAAAAAATAGAGGGCTGACACCATGTTTTAGGATTGTTTTGTTATTTCATAGGAAAGGTCACACTGGGGAAATGGAGGTTAAACTTAGCCTTTGAGAAGATGCTATTACCAGGTGGTAGAGGTGGATGAGGGGAAAAGATTAGTGCTCAGAAAAAGGCACTGTAGCTGTTGGTTGGTTCTGGTTGTCTAGCCATTGATTAAGTGTGCATTTCAGTTAATGTTGCAAGTATCGAAGGTAAATCCCAGTGCCTGAAGGATATTAGTTGTAGCAAAAGAATCACTAAATGTCAAGCTAGTCTCTGGGGAGCACTGTCTTCTGGGCATGACCTTTGATAATCTACTCAGTAGCATCATCTGCACTTAGTAGTTGTGCAGAGGAGACGATAGATGAGGGAAAGACTGCTAGTGCCTCTGGATTCTGAAGACAGCTGCACCCAAGGGTCCAGATGTGCATCTTAGTAGACAACTTATGTTCATTGTGCACAGTTTACTCCTAGTCATCTGAACATTATGTCCTAAAGGAGAGCACATGGTTAAAAGTAGAGCTAATGAATATGGTAAAATTGACAAAAAGGGTGAACATGGAACTCTTACGTCATGTCTGGACTGTGAGGAAAGAAATTCATGTTGCTAGGCTGATTGAATTTCTCTGACTAGGGAGGCAGAGAGAGGTTCACAGGCCGAGGTCTTCAACTGTGTTGAGACTGACATCCTGACAGCCCTCACCTTAGGTGCCTCTCCCAGCTGCTCCATAGAAATACATTTGTTGGGTGGGAACACCCCTTCTTCTACATATGTTAATGTTTAGATCTGATGATAAGCTTGGGAATGCTATACTTAGTGTGTGGTCTGTTGCTTTGTGTTTCCTTGTGAGCTAAGCACTGAGCAAGTAAAGTATTTGACTGTAACTTTGCCAGTAGGTCTGTCTAGAAGTCTACTGCTGTTTTTGTCTTCTATGAAATTTCTGTTGCCAGGGAAGACAGGATTACAATTTTGTCTGACAGATTGAGATGGTATGGGGTATTCTTGGTTATCTGGCCTATCTGTGGGTGGCAGCATTCCATGAGCTAGCAACCTAAAGTCAACAGAAAGGGGAAAGTGAGCTGAGCACCTTCCACTGATTCCTTATTGGAACTACCTTAAGCTCCAGGCCCTCAATAACTCTGGGTAGACTGACCGCTCAGTCTCTGAGCCGAAATAAATGTTTCCTTCCTTAAGTTTATTCTGTTGAGTTCTTAATGCAGTGAGAAAGAAAGCAATTGCCAGGTGAATGTGATGGCCATGAACTAATCTCTAGTAAATCCATGCATTGTAAATGGAAAGAGAAAGGAAAGAACCAAGTATGAAGGCAATGAAAGGTCAAAGAGAAATATGAGCCTCGATAGCTGCAACCTGGATGTCACCAAACAAAGCAGTTAGCTAAAATCTTGGGCAATAACAAACTGTTTTAAAGAGTGGATATTGACACAGGATCTCCTAGTGCCTTGTTTCTAGCCCTTCCTTCCTTTCTTAATTCCTTCCTTTCTTCCTTCCTCCCTTCCTTCTCTCCTTCCTTCCTTCTCTCTCTCTTCCTTCTTCCTTCCTTCTTCCTAATTTCCTATCCTTTCATTTTTCTTTCGATACTTTCTTTATTCAATAATTAGGTCATTTTTAAGCCATCCTGTTCCTGAGCCTGTGCTTCTGTGCATGCATGGATGCATGTGTACACTCATGATTCTTCTATATCTGCTAGTATAGGCAGCTTGTGGACCACCTCATGTGGGTGTTTGGAACTGAATCTAGGTTCTCTTCAAAATCATTGTATGCTAATAATTTCTGAGCCATCTCTCTAGCTCTAATCTTCCCTAACCCCAACCTGTCCTTCTGATACTGGAGTATTTACTCTCATTAACAACAAAAAAAAATGAGGAATGGAAGCTTGAGTTGAATTTTATTATAGTTTAAAAGAAAAAAAAAACAGATCATGAATACTATAAATCTCTGCAGCTTCCTCAGGGAGGATAATGAAGAGCACTCAACCCTCTTCCTTACCTTCTTTTAATAATTCAGAACAATCATTTTTTTTCTCTGTGGCCCTTAATACCTCTGAAATACGTCTTGTTAAACCATTGCCCCTAAATTCCTCAATTTGTTACTTAACACCTCAGTAGCTCTAGCATTTGCCCCTCTCTTAGTGGGTATCCCCAGGTAAAACTGCAAAGTGAATTCCTTCTCATGCTGGAATTCCTAGGCTGAGGCTGGAAGAGCATCACTGAGACCCAGAATTATCATGTTAAATGCAAGGCTAGGACATAAATTAACTGATGGTTTTAGAGTTCTAATGGTTGTGCATAAACTAAAACAGGACAAGAAACACTAGGCTAGTCAATATTAAAAGATGAGGGATTTCCTGGTCCATAAAGCTGTCATATACATTTAACCTTTATAGAAGTGACTTTCTATGGTAATGACTTCTCAAGTTTAGTATGAAGGAAAAGTTCACATTTTGTCATTTGATGAGCAAGCCCTATCATATTTCCTTTACAGCATACATTTCTTGATAATTTTCTTAACCTTTGGGACTCTACCCAAGAGCTGCCTTGAGCAGCTATGCAAACTGTCTCAAGTATAGTGTGCTTAGCATCTCTTCCTAGTGGGATGGTAAAGAGATAAGCTTAAACAATGACCACTGTTGATCCCTCATGATCATCGGTACCATTTTCAGTATTAGATTTTCATTAAATGGTGCTAGAAGAAAAAAATGAAGAAAGAGACTAGACATGGAAATGGCTACTGCTTAAAGAATGAAGCCTCTGGGAGTGCTTTCCATGAACTTTTAATGTTAATGGAGTAGAACTGCTCCATCCTCTTAATTAGAATCATAACTCTTAACCTTTACATAAACTGTGTATTCAAGCATGCCTGAGGATTGAAATGAAATTAGCATTGCCCACAGCATGAAAGAACTCATGTACCATAGCCCAGAGTCTACTGATATATGACCAGAAGTGGCACTTATGCTTACCTACACTGAAATCATACCAGAGTATAATTGTGACCCAGATATTTAACATGAAACAACTGAAGTCAAGGGGCCAAAGATCTCATCTGCCAGCTCTGAAAGACATACTATCTCTAAGACACAAGAGACAGGATTATCCAGTTGTAGATAAGAAATCTGCCATCTAGAGGACAGAAGGGAGGATAGGGGAATTCTTATAGGCAGCACAGAGCAAGTATCAGCAAGAAGGGAAGCTCAGTTGTTCATCAACCAAAACTAGAATGTTCTCAGCTGACCCCATAGAGGAGTATTCTAAACATCTCCAGCCCAAACCAGTTATTTCCATTTCTTCAGATTAATATTGCCCAGGTACAAAGATCTTTAAATCACTTCATAACACCAGAGGACTTCTTCAAACTCTCCAGTCATTTTAAGGATATTTCTCTTAATTTTTCTCAGATACTACCTTCTTGTAATAAAGTGTATCCATCAGTGACTTAACACATTCTAAAATCTAATTTATTCTTAATATCCCAAACTTGCAATGTGGGCTGGTTTTGTATTAACACTGTTGGGATCTGGGAATCACATATAAACTACCCAGACACCGATGTCAGTCAAATAGGGATGGATAATTGAACACCACACCCCCAAGACTGATCTATCACCAACAGGATTCAGGCTCAGGAGATGAACTTTGACCCTAAGTTAAGGACCTACAGGGCTTTTTGAGCCTGAGATCTACAAACATCTGTGCCAAGTAATTATACTAGTCAGGATTTAGGGATAGGGAGATTTCCTTAGGAAAATGTCTGTGTTGTACACTTATCCTGCTCCCATTTGTTGTGGTAGTCAACTGAAGCAGGGGACTTGCTTTGTCTAACATTCATGTCTAAATTTGTGAACCTGGATGAGATGTGTCTAACATTCGTGTCTTAACTCGCCAACCAGGCTATCAGCTGCCCACGTAAACATTCTTTCTACCAAGTAGGATCCCAGTTCCCGGAGAGGTCTTAGGAACTTAAACTTTACTCAACCACTATTCAAAATGGAAGTCTTATTCCAAATAGTTTCTTATATTGGTGCAGGTGTCTCTCTTATGTTGGGGTCCACCCCCGGGGGCAGCTTATAAAGGCAAATACCACAAAAGCTTATGCACAGGTGCAGGAAGTGCTGCTGTGTGGTTGGTTAAGGTCCAAGTTATTGTGGGTAGAAAAAAAAAGCAGTTTCACTGACTTGTATTGTGACTGGTTTCCATGGATCAACTCGGCATTAGAAAGTTTCCTAGGAATAGCAATAACATATGAGAAACTTTCATTATAATAGCAGGCTAGCAACATAACAGTTACCTAGAACTTGATATTCTGTCTAGGCTTTAATATTTTATGTAGACCTTAACACTCCATCTAGGCCCTATTTTATATAGACCTTAACAGGTACAATATAGAGTCATCAGAGAGGAAGGATACTTAGTTGAAGAAATGCCTCCATGAGATTCAGCTGTAAGGCATTTTCTCAATTAGTGTTCACTGGGGAAGAACCCTGCCTTTTTTGGGTATTGCCACCCCTAGGCTTGTGGTTATAGAGTCTATAAGAAAGCAGAGTGAGCAAGGCAGGGGAAGCAATCAAATAAGCAACCCCATCTCATGGCTTGTGTATCATCTCCTGCCTCCAGGATCCTGTCCTGTAAGTTCTTGTTCTGACTTTCTTTGGTGATGAACAGCAATGTGGAGGTATAAGCTGAGTAAACTTTTTCCTCCCAACTTGCTTTTTGGTTATGGTGTTTTGTAACAGCAATAGAAATCGTCAGACCCTTACAACATGTTAAGTGGGCAATTCTAGAAACAAACAACTCATACATTTAAATCTCTATGACTTTGAAGAAATAATTGTATCTCAAATGGTCTCATGTGGTAGAATTCATGCTAAGTCCAGATCACAGTGGAACAGCACATTAATCATTTAGTAGCTATAAGTGTTCTGTTTTATGATAATTTACTGCTGATGAATAATTAGTGTACCTAGTTTATAAATTAAACTATGTTATGAGAGTGTATTGTTAGAGGAGAATTTTACATGCTAAGGTTTGAAACTTGAGGTAGAGGACTTGGAATACACTCCTGTAGATAAGAAGCCCTCCTTGAACTGTAATATCTGGAGGAGACTCAGCTTCCCATTGCTTCTTTGTTATACTTGACACGCAATCTTTACACATCTTTGAAAAACCAAAAAGATCAAATGTAGACCCTGGAAATGATATAGGCAGTCGTAGGCAGGCCACTGTGGGAGGAAGATCAGCTAGCTACAGGAACATACCCAGAGTAAGAACCTTGAGGACTTATTATTTGGTATGGGCACTGAAAAGTATGAAATACAGCGAGGAGGCCTCATTGGTCTAGGCCTCATTTGTGACTGACCATTTTGTTAGGACAGGTTTCTGAATGTGTCCTCAGGGATCCACACTGTACTTTTGGGCAAATTCACAGATATTAAAAAATATGGACTAAATTCACAAACAACACAACCCATCTGGTATTAAGTGGGATGTCTGTGAGAGTCAAATAACTAAGTAGCATTTTTCTACTCTCTGTTTTTGTCTTTCTGTTTGTTGCTTTGGCTCTGTTTCTCCATCTCTCTGTCTCTCTCTCTCTATCTGTCTCTGTCTCTGTATCTCTCTCTCTCTCTCTCTCTCTCTCTCTCTTTTTTTTCTCTCTCTTTCTCTCTCTGTGTGTGTGTGTGTGTATTCATGTGAGTGACTACCCACATGCCCTAGCCACTTTTGTGGTACAAGAACAATGGGTGTCAGTCCTTGATTTAGCTGTGAACATGACTCTTTATTTGTTAACCACTGAGTACTGAGTTTGCCCAGTTTGTCAGCCCATGAGTTACTGGAACTTCTATCAACACCAACATTCCATCCTGTTGAAGGAACACTGGTATTACAGAAGCACACTGTTGAGTCCAGACTTCACTGGGTGCTGAGGAGTCAATTCTAAATCCTTACTCTGGCACAACAAGAACTTTATTCAGTAAGCATCTCCTCAGCACCTGTGTATTATTTTTAAGCTATAATTTATCATATGGATATGAAGACAGGTTTAGATATGATGTCATATCTCTATGAACAAATAAAAAAATTGGAAAATTATTTTTGACTTTCTACAAAAAAGACATAAAAGAATACTACTCAAATATAAACTTCCTATTTCTTATTGCCATTAACATGAGTTAAAAACAACCAGTTAACCTAAATAGTAATGATAAGTTTGTCATGAATCAAATATTGTATTTCACCTAAAACTAATACTCAAAATATACATAGACCTGGTGATCAATCGGCAAATAGATTTCTAGGATTAAAAATAACTTTTAATTCCCCTAGAAGTTTCATGTATTTTCTTAGTGTGCTTTTACTTTTTAAAGCAATTAAAGCAAAACAATTTGGGGTTGCTATACATATAATCACTAGCCAGAGTATTCAAGACTCTGGTTAGGAAAAAAGTAAAGTAAGGATGAGAGGAAGTGAGGGCATGGGAAGCAGCTTTCTATGGGAAGTGTGAAAAGCAATTCTGAAAACACATTATGCCTGCCACTGTAATTTCCATCTCAGTTTTCTAACTCTTTTTTTCTGCATTCATTTGTCTGTCCATTTCCTTTTTCTAGGAGCAGATGGTCCTTAAGATTGCCAATTATTTCATTTTTTTCACCTTCCAGAAGCATAATAGCATTAACTTTTCTCATTCTCTGGATCTGACACCAGAAGTGACATGTTCCCCTAGTACTGACGCATGTTTAAAGCATTTCAGAGTTCTTTCCAGTGCCAAAGTGTCCTAGGTTAACTTTGTCAACATGACATAGCCTACTGACAGAAAGAAGAGTGTCAATTAAGCAATTGCCTAAATCAGACAGGCCTATGTGCATGTCTGTATGGGAGTGTGATCATTGATTATTAATTTATTTAAGAGAGGCAGGCTAATATGAATGATAACATTCCTAGGCAGACAGTCCTGGAATGCTTAAGAAAGATAGCTAAGTATGAGTCTGTGAGAGAGCCAGCAAGCAGTGTTACTCCATGGCTCCTGCCTCATGCCCTGTCCTGAGTTTCTGCTGACTTTCCTTAAAGAGGGACTGTGACCTATAAGTGTAAGCCAAACAATCCCTGTCCTCCTTCAGTTATTTGTGGTCTTATATGTTTTCCCAACAGAGAATATAAGGAACTACACTGTTCAGGAAAAGAGCTATTGTATCCTTCTAGACAGTAGAGAAGAAACTGTAGCCCAGAACCAGACAGCCTACAATAGAAATCTGGTCTACTCGATACACAAAATCTCACTTTGTGTCGTCAAGAAATTTTAAGTTATTTGTTCATTTGAAGTATTGAGTTATATGGTCTGTTTAAGGGGTGGGTGTCACTTATTATTTTCCAAGTAAGTTTCTGTAAATTCACACATGATTTTCTTATTTAACAAATATTTTTAAAATTTATTTCATATTATGTGTTCATATTATGTGTAAACATATTATGTGTTTCAGTGCTTTGTTTGCATAAATGTCTATGTATCATAAGCATGTTTAGTGTCCATGGATGTCAGAAAAGGTCATGAGATTACTAAAACTGGAGTTATAGACAGTTGTTAGGATTATGTGGGTGCTGGAAAGTGAAGTGGAGTCTTTTGGAAAACTAGCAAGTCCTCTTAACTATTGAACCATCCCTCCAGACTTAAGTAATATTTTTTTTTCAAAGTATACTTCATGTCAGTTACCAACATTGGCATGAGTCTTGAGAAATAGGTTTGGTTATTGCTTCCTTTAAAGAGTTCTATAATTTAGAAAAAATCTCTTATTAAAGGAATATTCACTTGGGCTACATTATCTTTAACACATATGATATTGTTAAGAAAGTTATTTTCACTTCAAGTTTATCTTAAAGAAAAGTCATTCCATTGTGTGCCTTTGGGTCCCAACCTCTGACTAGTCTCGAGCACCAGTTGCTGCTATATCTTTCTTACTACAATATTCTTTCATGCAGCTGATGATGCACAGTGTCATTTCAAACAGCTGATCTCATTGTCAGAGTATCTTGTTTTTCTACACCATAACTTCTTGGCCATGAGAACATGGTATAAAGTTATTTTTTTTCAATTATTTCTCCATATTGATGACATTTTCCATTTTATTCAAAATGAAGAAATACAAAATTTACCAAATGATTCCCTTCCTCCATCCATCTTTCCCATTCTCCTTGTCTCCCTCCCTTGCTTCTTACTTTTGAATCTCCTAATTGCACTTACTCCTTCACTTCCTCTTTCTGCTCTTTCTACTGTTTCTCCACTTGGCCCTCCTCTTCCTGGTCCTCCTGTTCCTCCATCTGCTCCTTCTTTTCCTCTTCCTCCTCCTGTTTATCCATTTGCAATCCCTCCGTTTTCTGTTTCTCTGATTCGAACCTATTTCTCCTGACAATGACATATTTCCAGAAGGACATAGTTTCACCCACATAATGCTAACAACTGTCTGTAACTCCAGTATTAGGGATCGGATGCTCTCTTCTGACATTTGTTCTTACTCTCTATGCCTGTGGTACACATACATTTATGCAGACAAAACATTCAAAACACAATATAAAATGAATATAATAAATTTTATCTACTAAAATAAGTCTAATTCTGTGTTCTTACGTCTCCTTCCTGCTCTCCTTTTCTTCCTGTTCCCCCTCCTCTTCTCTCTTTCTTCTTCCTCCTACTTTTCTTCTTCCTCCTTCCCTCTTGATATTCTTCTTCCTTCCCTCTTTATATCTCCTCTTCTCCCCCTTCCACTTTGCATTCTCTCTCATTCCTGTTTTTTGATATTCCATTTTTCTCCTGCCAAGGTGGTTTCTGCAGGTGCTTCTGTCTTTTTTCATGTTACCCTTTCAGGATCCTTGGTGGCAAATCCTGCTGAATGCAATGTTGTGTGTGGACAATGAAGATTCCTGCAAACATACATCAATATTCATATACACATGGATGCATGTACAACTTACTGTAGTATTTGGCTGAGTTTAGGCAAATGAGATGCTTTGGTCAGCAGTGATAGGTTGTTAGTATGATAGTGATTAATACAGTGTTATATTTAGTTTCCCTTCCTAGCTGTTCATGTACATTTGGCTGGAGGACCCTTCTACATTTCAGGATGAAACACTTTTTATATACTCAATTGTAAGCTACTATACTTTTCCCAGGTGCTGCTAAGGACCTCTGTCCCCTGAGCCCACTGAAGATGACAAAGCTCAGGTGCAACCTGCTTTCTACAGGGCTCCTTCCCCCACTCCCACCCCTACCCTTACCCTTTAACTCTTACCAGGAAAGCTTTCCTGTCCTGTTGAGGTCTACTCACCTCTAGCCTCAATGTGCCACTAAGGGGATTATGTGCTGGGTAGATTCTATTGCTGCTGCTTCCTCTGAAGTCTTGTCACCCTGTAGGACTCTAACCTCAGGCCATCTATACAGCCTGTTGAAATGACTGCCCTATCATCCACATGTCTCAATATCACTATGCCTAGGGCAATATCCATTCCCTTCCTCCCAAATGGAATTAATATGTTTCCCCCTCCTTACACCTGTCCTTCTGTCATTTTCTATATTTATATTTCTACTTTCCCTTGAACTTAGATCATTTTTGATCTGCTTTGGCCCCATTTATGCACAGCAGTGGGATAATCTTACTGTGAAACTAATGTGAATTAAAGTGCGTTGCAAATGTTGTATATGGGTCATACAGATGCATGCAATACAGATATAATATCCATATAAGCATGTATACATTCATACAAGTTACTGTAGTGAGTTTAAGCAAATGAAAGTTTTGGTCTGCACTCCTATTTGCCTTTGTTTCTTGGGATATTTCCATGAAAACATACGTGTGCATAGTATAAAAATGTTACCACTCAGCCTTTAAAGCTGGTTTATGAAGGTAATCTGAAGAGTTTAGAACTGTATCCTAAAAAACCACTACACTACTGTAAGTCAAGGGCAAAGTGCCATTCTGCTGGCATAGAGAAAGGAGAGAAGCCTTCCAGAAAGGCAGGCAGCAGTCAGTCAATGAAGTATTATGGACCAGGCTATACATCATTTATGTTCCATTCTGGCAAAGAATTGGCTGAGGAATTTTTAAGAAAGTGTGGGAACATGTCACATGAATACTATTTGCTAGTGAGAGAGAACAGATATGCAAATGAGTGCTTTGGTAAGAAAAGCAGCAGGTATCAGGTATTATGTTGTCTAGGAATAAGGAAAAACGAGATACCTGTTATTGTTCACATGTGAAAAGTCACAGACTTTGCACGAGGATGACAGGAAGTGTGACAAGGCCTGGGCTCCCCATATTCTGAGCTCCAGAGTGGAAATGTACAAACACTTTGGGAAATCTTTCACTTAGTATCTGAACAAAAAAGCTTACCAGGTATCCTCAAAGCCACCTAAGATGGATTTCCAAATGTTCAGCCATGTAGATGCCAATCAACCACTGCAGCTGTAGCCCAGAATGTCCATCTCCAGCTGGGAGCAGAACCTGGCTTTGACCATGTCATGTTGTTTTTGTGAGCATGTTGGATATAAGAATGAGGCTTGTACTAAGGTTCAAGGAACACACTAAGGTCAGACCATATATGTCTGATCAAAGCTGCTATGTGGCGCTGTAGGGCTTGGTTTTCTGGGCAGTCTTCCATTGCCACATGACTTCTTTGCTGTGCTCTGCCCCTCCCTTCTGGAAGAGGAACATTTACTTTGAATAAACATGCACTTGTGTTTATCACTCGTTTTTCAGTTTGCTTTCAGTTTCCAAGTTAGCGGAGTATTAAAGAACACTTTGAATATGAGTTGTTGAAGAACAATATAAGTACTAATATGTTGACAAGTCTTAGAGTTTGATGAATCAATTTTCACTGAGATGAACAGCAGACCTTACAGAGCAGGGTAGAAGATATGATCTGAGGTGTTCTTTGTGTAGCAAATTGATAAGGGGTAAACTTAGTTTTTTGTATTGTGTTTATTAATTTGGGGGACTGTTTTAAAAATAAAGTTTATTTTCATATGCTATATTCCAATAATTTTCTCTCCCTCATCCACTCCCAAATGTTTCCTGCCTCTCTACCCTTCCATCTCTAAGCCTTCTTTTTCTCTCTCCTCAGAAAACAGACAGGAAAACAGAATAAATAAACAAATGGAACAAAATGAATAACCTAACCAAACCAAACCAAACCAAAACAGAGCATAAGCGCGCGCGCACGCACACAGACACACACACACACACAACACAACTTAACACAAAATTGAAAGCTATAATATGCAATCATAAAAACAGTAATGTTAAAAAATTTCCCAACATACAATTAAGTTCATTTTTGTGTTGATATCTGCTGCTTGGAGTGGAATCTGCCCTTAAGGGTGGTTTGGATACCCACAGAGACTCCCTTGGAAAACATAATATTTCCTGTGTAAAAAAGTTGTTAACTGGATACAGCTTATTGAGTTACTTCCCCAGTTCAATGTTGGAAACCCCTACTAGTAGGGGAAAAGAAAACAATACTGCTAAGTTGATCTGACTTACGCTCAAGAACAGCCTAGAGGCCATTCTTGTGATAGTTTGGCTAACAATGTCGCTGCTTCCTGCCCTTCTCCAAAAAAATTTGCCTGAGGCTTAATTAAGAAATATGGATTAACAGCACTGGCAGAGGCAATTTTCAGACAGCCTAGTATTAACTGTGTTGCTTGGTTATCAGTGGCCACAATTCTGCAGCTCTTTAATGAAAAGAGCAAGCTGAACAAGGAAAAAAATTTAAAACCATACAGTTTGTAGAGAAAAGGGACAACAGGAAGTATAAAGGAGCTAAATCCTGTGTTTAAGGAAATAAACAGATGAAAGAAAAGCTTCATGATAAATGGAATAAAAGGATCTCTTGTCAATACCCCACCAAAGGAAGAATCCCTCTTGTGAAAAGATTTAAAGAAAATCTTAGAGTACAGTGTTGTGGTGGACTCCTTTAAACCCACTGCTCAGAAGGCAGAGGCAGGAAGTTTCCAGAGTTAAAAGCCAGCCTAGACCACAGAGCAAGATCCAGGATAGCAATGTTTAGGTAATAGAAAGCAGAAAGCTGGTGAAAATGTAATTGAATGAGAGGGCACATGTTTTAGACACAGAAAGCAACCGAACTTAGCAGCTTTCCACACTTGGCTCTAGTTTTAGAGTTAAGGATGTAAGACAAGAGTAATGGAGATTATGTTATTTTCCTCCATGACTAAGGATAGAATCTGAAGCCAGGACTATGACAGGGGAATCCCTGCATGGTGGCTCAGGCAGGCCATTATGTGAATCTGTAAAACTGAAGCCTAAATTGACTTGGAAATCCCACGATGTTGGAAATGCCAGAGCTGTGGGATGTCTGCCAGGAAAAGCTATAGACTTGGTGTGGAACCAGCACAATTGAAAGAAATGTGTTGCACCCAACAAAACTGAAAGGAGTTGAAGATCTGAAAAGTGCTTTGATATTATGCAGAATTTAGTTTGCCTAGCTGGTTTTCAGTTTTACTTTGGTCCAATATTTCTTCATTTTACACTCTTCCTCCTTTTGGAATTGAAATTTATATCCTTTGCCTTATATATTGGAAGTATATAATCTGCTTTTTATTTTGATTTTTACAAGGGATTGCAGGTAAAAGATCACATGGGTTTCAGAAGGGACTTTGAAATTTGGACTTTAAACAGCACTGATACTGTGATAGTGTCTGGGCTTTTGAATTTGGACTAAATGCATTTTGCATTATTATATCGCTACAAGCCAATGGGAAAATGGGGAATGGAATGTGATGGTTTAATAAATTGGCCCCCATAGTCCAACAGGCAGTGATACTCTTAGGTGATATGACCTAGTTCAAAAAACTGTGTCAATGGGGGTAGGATCTGATTTTCAGAAGCTCATTGTACCTCTTTTATGGCTGCCTTTGAATTCAGATGTAGAAGCCTTTGCTCCACTAGCACTCTGTCTACCTGCATACTGCCAAGTTCCCCATCATGAAGTCAATCAGCTACACCTCTGAACTCTAAATCAGCCTGTTAAATGTTTTCCTTTATAAGAGTTGCTGTCACGATGCTTTTTAACAACAATAAATTCCTAACTAAGACAGGCTCTTAGAATCTTTCTGTCTCCTCTTCAGTATAGTTTCCTGAGATCTGAGGAGAAAGATTAAATGGAAACATACCATTCAGAACTGAGGATTCTAAGGTCTCATTCCCTGTACATTGCCCAGTATGAATCCTAATATTAGTTCTTCTCTACTGCAGAAGAAAGATTACTGAATAAGCCACTGAATTATGGATATAGCAATTGTCCTCAGGAGTCATTCTAATTGCTACATTCCTTTAGCAGAAGAGTAGTATTTGGTTATCTTCTAGACCTGTAACCTAGATAGGTTCTTGACCACTAGGTCAATGTCTGGGATGAGTTCTATCTCATGGAGTAAGCCTTAAATCTAGTAAATAGTAGCCGGTTGCTTCTACATTTATGGTGCTGTTGCATCATTGCATCATATAGGCATGTCACTATTTTAGATTACAGGGTTTGTAGCTGCATTGGTGTTTAACTTTCTCCTCTAGTAGTGTGCAGAGTACCTTTGAATATCATGAAAACTAATCAGTACAGGTAAACGATTTAGGTAGGCACCAGCTCAACTTCTCCATGTTCATCAAGATATATAGGTCTTGTCTTCAGCAAAGGGGTCTTATTCTCAGTTTATAAGGAACAATAGCCATAGTTGTTTTTGTGTTACCTTAGGCACTCTTTGACCAAAAACTCAATTAAATGCAACCTATTCTTGGCAATAGAATTTTACTTGGTGATAAGAGGTATCAAGCTGGTGTATCCTTGTATTTAGTGATTTCATTTAGGTTTCTTTCATAAATGCATATATTTTATGAAGTTTCCACTGTAGTAAATTTCTATATGATCACTCACATGGCCCTTACTGTTAGCATTCATTCCCCACACTCTCTCCCTTATACTTCATCTAAAGTTGCAATGGTGAATTATGATTGTCAATTTCACTGGGTTAGGAAATGCCAAGGGCATTAGTGAGTCATACTTCTGTGTGTGCCAATGAGAGAATTTCTAGAGAGAATTAACTGAGAGGTAAAGATTCAATCTGCATGTGGTTGACACAATCACATGAATTGGAGTCATGGACTAACTGAAAGATACAAAGAAGCAACTAAAAGAATGCTGGCATTCTCCTTGCTCTGCTTATGTCTCTGAATATGTTAGTAAGTACCCTTATGCACTATCTTTACTGCACTTTCCTGCTTCATTTTCTCAAACCATGAGACTTCTCTCACTCAATTACTTCTGGTTACTGTTTTAAGCTACAGACTGTTCATCTGCAGAGACAATATAACTAACACCATAAAAAATATTTACTTGAATTTATTACTAGTAGAAATTATTAATAATTTTATAGTACTTGGGATTGAATCCATGGCCACATACAAGGCAGCCAAATGTTCTATCATTAAGCTACACTTTTTTTCTCTATTTTCCTAAGTAATATTGGCTTATGATAACAGCACACACAAACTTTTCTTGATCAACCATTATTGCTATATGGACATTGTTTTGGGGGAGGGAGGGAGCATGAAAGAAACAAATTAATTACTACAGAAGTATATACCAAGTGTCATTGGCTTAAGTGCCTCAAAAATAAGGATTTTAAGCTCTATTTTACCAACATTCTAGTTCTTTACTGTCATAAGAAAGTAATGAACTCTATCATGATTTTTACTCAGATTGTTTGGTCACTGTAAAGGCATGAGAGTGATGGTAGAAAAAAACACTTGGGGAACATGAAATTTAATCTCTAGTGCTAAAAAGGAGAAACTTGAGGCTCATAAAATGTAAGTAACTTGTTAATGATCACAGGGAGTCAATGACATTGTCTCACAGGCCAGCAGGTTTTATACTGTTAAGTGGCTGTTTGTGAGCATCCTGGCAGCAGGCTTGGGCAAGTACCCTTGTTCAGTCACTGCTCTCTTCTACATCACACGCGTGAGATAACTGATACTTATTGGTGAGGAAGGAATATTTTACTTATTCAACAACTACTCGTTAAGTCTCTCTCATGTCCGAGTACAATTCTAGACATTTAGGGGTAAAAATAACTGAGATAACAGAAGTAACCTCTATCTAGATCTTATATTAATCAGGGAAGAAAGAACATCAATAAATAAATGACAAGAAAATGTCTGTAATAATAGCTACACAGACTATAAACTTAGAATAAAGCTGTAAAGAGTAATAGAAAAGAGTTTACAGTTATAGATAAAATTCAAGGTACGAGCTATATAACAAAAGATATCTAAGCCCAGGAATAAAAATGGAACTAGTAAGAAGAATGAACTTGCTTCAGTGGTGCAATGAATAGAATGATCTTTGTAAGAGAAAGAGACAGAAATGATGCAATATAGGGTGGGTTTGTGGGAGAATGTGGCAATCACATTTCCATCAATCAGAATTCTGCAGGCCTTATAGAAAGAGTCAAGGTTTTACTTTCATAGGGAAAGATTTGAACCCCGTTTTAATAATATTATTATTTTGAAAATAGCATTTGTCTGCAAGGCTGGAGGTGGGACACAGATTGGTAGAAGAAAGGAAGTAAGCATTCTGTATCAGACCAGTATGGAGAGATGGGAGGTCTGCAAATCAGGTTGCATTGGTGAAATTAAAAATTTCTGAGTCTGAACATATGTCTATATACTCAGTGGGGAATGGAAATGAAGAAGTTCTAGGTTTTGAATTAAAATTTATCAAATGAAAGTGTTATTTGCTCACATGAAATATGTAGTTACATTAATGAATTTGCATGGCTACAAGGAGTCAGAAGGGAACCTGTATTTATCTCTAAAATGAGCAACAACCCTTCTCAAGATAAATAAGAACAATATTTACAAATAAACTTAAGAACAGGTGGCTTGTGTGCCATTAAGCTAAGAAGAGTTAAACTCCAAAGCTGAATTCTCTCACAGAGACTGAGTGGGGTTCTGTGACTCTCTGTTGGTTGCTAATGGAGATCATATTCCCCATGTTCACGAGGAAATGTGAAGAAGATACTAGATAAAAGTAAAGAACAACTTTGTTATCCACCATCTCAAGGCACAGCATGTATCCCATTAACCATCACTAAATCACAGAAGAAGAGATCATAATGGGCCTGAGGACATCACTCAGTTAATAGAGTGCTTCTCTACAAGGACCAAATCCTGAGCTCATTTCCCAGTGCCCAGGTGGAGCAGGCATGAAATGCCAGCATGTTGGAAGGAGAGTGGGACCTCATCTTCAGCAATTTGGCACTTTCACAGATAGACTGGGATACACGATACCACATCATCAAAGAACAAGAAACCCCAGAAACCACATGTCATAAGCTTGTAAGTAGATGACACAATAGCTCAGATCAGGTTGTTCCAAATTCATGTTCTTTTCCAGTACTATTTCTGTATCTCAGTATTGGAAAATTGGAATTTTTTTCTCTGTGAGTATGTCTGAGGTATAGTAAGTATCTTATGGTTTTATTCCTGTGACATGTTATGGAAATCATTTAATCTCAATTGGAGGCTTCTATCTATCCAACCTTCAATCATTCAGCTCCCAGGTAAAAGATATATAACTTCTATATTTATAATAAATCTTATTCAGTACTAGAGCTGAGCAGGTATCTACCCTCTAAGCTATTTAACTCTATTTCCTCATTAATAATTCTGAACTATAATTTGGCATTTTTTGTCTGAGATGCTCTTAGCTTTTAGCCAGCCCTCATGGCCATGTTTGGTTTCTCACCTAATCCATGGCTTCTTCCTTCTCCCTTCCTGCTCCTTTTCCTTGTACTTCTCTTCAGACCCCAAGCCTGGGAACCCTAACCCCACCTATCTCAATTTTTTTCCATCTATAGGATGTCTGCATCTTTATTCACCAATCTGACATACCTTAGGGAGAATGGTGACACAGAGCCATTTGAGTCTACATGCATATTCTCTCATACTTGGGAGCAATATTTAGCGTTACTATATACGGAAAAAAACAAATCTCAACAGTGAAAGACACCATGGCCAAAGTAACTCTTATAAACCCAAACATTTAGTTAGGGATAGCTCATGCTTTCAGTGGTTCAGTCCATTATCATCATGGTGGGAAGCATGGCGTTGAGCAGGCAGATATGTAGCTGGAGTATATAAAAGTTCTACATTTTGACCTTAAGGCAGCCAGGAAGATGCTCTCTACACTGGGTTTGCTGAAGCATAAGGGCATCAAAGCCTATCCCACATTGATACACTTTCTCTAAGAAGTCCAAACCTACTCCAACAAGGCCACACCTCCTAAAAGTGCTACTCCTGTTGGGCCAAGCATCCAAACATATGAGTCTATGGGGTGGGGGGCAAACCTACTCAAACCACCACAGTAAGTAAACATCATGGCATAATTTTTTTCTGCATGGCTGAATAAAACACCATTATGCATGTATCCTTTTCTTTATCCATTCATCTGTTTATGGGCACGTAGTCTATATCCATATCTTGGCTGTAGTACATAACGTGACAGAGAACATGGATATGGAAGTATCTACACTGGGCTATATTAGATCTTTTAGGAATGTTCTCATGGTATATACCTTGATGAAAGTTCTATGTAGTTTGTGTTACGAATGTCCATACTAGTTTCCATAGTATATGCACCAATTTATATTCCCATCATTAGTGTATAAGCTCCACTGCTGCTTGCCAGCATTTGTCATTTTCTTTACAACAGCTTCTCTGACAGTTATAATTTCAATTTGCATTTTCTGGTGACTAAGAATCCAGAACACATTTCAACCACTTACTAGTCATTAATGTTTCTTTTGAGTCATATGGCCAAGTTTATCTTTTTATTGCACTGTTTTATGATTCTAGGGTATCATAGTGAAAGGCCATAGACTTCAAAATCATTTCTACCCTTACATATTGTATGTGTGTGCCTGGGCATGGTGGCATGTCCTTATATTTTTAGTGCTGGAGAGATGGATGTAAACCCCTGTGACTTGTTTGTAAGGCAGCCTAGCAGATTTTGTGAGGTCCAGACCAGTAGAGAACCCACTCTATCACACCCAAGATTGTTTAGTGGTTCCATACACAAATGCACACATGCATCTACCTGCATACATAATACAAATTATTTCACATGCATGTACGCACGTGCACACATGCATACACACACACACACACACACACACACACACTGTAAAAAAGAAAAAGAAAATAAAGAATGCCATGACCCTAGTTACCTCAGTTTCTCCCGGTGAGTTTAATTTTAAAAATTCTACCACTTACCATCTGCACCAAGCTAGAGATCATGTGCTTAAACATGGGTCTTAAAGGACAGTCAATATCAAAGCCATAGGATACATTCCAGTCTCAACTTGTCCTTTGTGCCATAAACCATGCACAGCTTTAGTTGGGAGGGAATCACACTAGAGTGCTAAATATAATAGTATGTGTGAAACAAATAGGAAGGCTCTTGGGAGAATCTAATGAAGCATCTTTGGCTCTCTCAAAAATATAGGAGAGAATTTGGGGTTGGCTAGGATGTTAAATGCCTATTAATCCCAGAGATCTTTAGGGGACTGCCCTGTAGAACCATCTTTCTAAAGCTTTGTTTATCTTGTTTTCCTTCCAGAGGGGTATTCTTTGAATAGTGTTATGAGTTGAATGTGAGATGTTGTCCATAAATCGTATATCTGAATACTCGACTACCCTCCTGGAGTACCGATGGAGGTTGTAGAATATTAAGGAGGTGGAATCTCCTAGAAAGAGTGAGTTGCTGAAATTCTTGTATGGAGGACTACACAGTCTAGTCCTGATTCTCGATTAACCTCTTTCTTCTTTTTACCTGCTCCTTTTATCTGACCACCTATAAACTAATCTGCATCCTACCTTCCCTGTCTTGATAGACTATGTCTCCTTCACCAAGAACCAAGACTAACCCTTCCTCTGAAGGTCTTTCTGCCAGATATTTTAGTCACAGTGAGAAGTAAAGTACCCAATGTAGGGAGTTAGCTAACCAGGTAATTGATTCATCAGGGAGGCAACAGCTTTAATGTTGATTGCTCTGCCCTGTGCGTTTAAACATTTCCTGAATGAGTGCTACTTCATTTTATATACTCACTGTTTACGACCTTCTTGACATCTGTCCAAAGGCAGAATGCCTGCAGGTGCTGCTATATAAGAAATGGCTCAAGTTCAGTCAGGGAAGGCTGTATCTTAATCCAGAGAAAAATGGCTGCTTTCTCCCACAGTGAAATGGGCTGCTGAGCACTGCTGGCTGGCTACTTCTATGCCCTGAAAAGCTATTCTGCAGCAATGCCTTAGCCTTGCATAAAGCAGTGCCAAGAAGTAGCAGACAGACTAAGAAAATGCAAAAATCCATGAGAGTTACAGAACTTATTTCCTGTAAACCACAGCACCATAGAGTTTCTAGGACACAGCTTTAGTTACAGAGATAGATTGCATGTCACCTTGGCTGGTAGTTATGGGTATATCTAGAGGGAAATAGCAGAGAAATAGTTAGAAAACAAGAGTTCCATGGTTCAGTCACCAACTGAATGATAGAAACACAGTGGTACAGCATGCATGAACTCCTCTCTCCTGTCTTCCTTCTGCTCTCACAGTTTCTGAATGAAGGTAACCAAGCAAGTCCTAGTGCACGGAGAGAGATCTAAGTATTTTCTTTGGGGATTCACAGACTGCTGCCTAGGAGCTGAGAAGTACACTACTTGAATATTTCCCAGGAATCTGCACAATTTAAGACATACTGACTACTACCTGGCCCTGTCTGCCTTTCTCTTTCAATTTTTATTTTTCTATACAATAAGGAAATTCATACAAATGCACACACTTTGTAAATACCCATTTTCTTTGATCTGTGAAGCTTTGCATATATGTAAGAAACAACAGTATGCTTTGATTTAGTTGAGTGGGGATTAAGAGGTGTTCAGCCTCTCAGCTTTCTGGCACTAATTAAGATATATGAGCATATAAACTTTTGTGTGTGTATCTGAAGTTAGTTTAGAGAAAGTGCTTATCTGATACCCACACACACAGCCATAGCAAAAAAAATCTCTGTGACCATTTGCTGTTTCTTTTCCTTTCTCTCATCTTGTCTTCTTTACTTCCTTTTTTCATTAGGTGTTGTGTAAAATACAGAGGAGATGCTATGTCAAGAAGACTTCTTCCACACCATATTCTGACCAAATTAAATTTACCTGAAAATGTTATTTGCAACATTTCATAGTTTCTTGGCATCCTGATTACCAGTTAATGGCAAATTATACGCTATGGTATTCTCTGTCTCTTCCTCATCTCTGTCTCTCTTTCTCTGTCTCCCCCACATCTCTCTCTCTCTCTCTCTCTCTCTCTGTCTCTCTCTCTCACACACACACACACACACAAACACACACACACATGTGGATGCATAATTAGTACTAGCAACAAAAATTATTTAAAATTTCTTCTGTGACATTATATACTCAGAAGATTTCCAACACTGAAATGAGAAGCTACAATTAATATTCATAATATTTATCACTTAGAAATGGGCACATGGTTCCTCTGTTTTTCCTGAGGTATAAATTGGCTCCACCTAGATACACAGCAGAAGCCAAGGTGACAATTCTTGAAAATATTCACACTGTTTTGGTAGTGGTACATCAGGGAATTTATCCTGAGTATACAATCAGTTATGTTCAACATGATCTACATGCAAAATGTCAAAATGTTGGTGTGGCCTCACTTATATAATTATTTCTATATACACATCTCAAAAGAATGATAGAGAGAGAAAGAGTGAAAACAAGAGAGAGAGAGAGAGAGAGAGAGAGAGAGAGAGAGAGAGAGAGAGAGAGA